>NC_138731.1:4734211-4931711 GCF_965113295.1 Leuciscus leuciscus
CGCAAATCTAAAATGGGTTGGTCTGAAGTAGCTTCATTACTCATAGGTGTGGTTTGGGCATAACGTGAAATAAACCAATCAGAGTGACATCTCAGATTCCCTTTAAGAGCAGGCGCGCTTGTTCCATGGCGGCTTGCTATTATAACGGCAGATTTGCCAGGCGCACACCAGGAGCGGTTCACAGCCGAGGAGACCGACGTTCACGTCAGGGCCGTAAGACACAGAGAAGTGACATTGGGGATGGAGAAACACACCCAAATTAGCTTCGGTTAAACAGGCGTATACAAATTTGGGTAAATGAAATGTGTAACCTAGATGTATGCCTATTTTTTCACATCTTCATGGACACAACAATGATTTCCCTTGTGTGTTAATATTTTTCCTTGTAATAATGTATGGTTTTCTAAAAATGGGAACTGCTGTGTCTGTGTGTTGATGAGAGAAGCAAAGTGTATGTGCATTGTGCACACGCTACATTGATTATGGCCAAGCATGCGTCCTTAAAGGGATAGTTCACTTTGAAATAAATTTTTGGTATGTTTTAGCTTACCTCAAGGGCATCCAAGATGTAGGTCTCTTTTTTTCCGCAGTAGTTTCAATTTTTATATTTTTAGGTCAAACCGTTCTTGTCTGTCAGTCATATAATGCAGGTCGATGGTCACTGTCTCAAAACACAAGCACAGAGTCCAAATTAAAACAATTCCCCGTCGTCCAAATTAAACAATTCCCCATCGTAAGTACACATTGATGGCCTAAGACACGAAACGAGCGGTTTGTGTGAGAAAACGAACAGTATTTATATCGTTTTTACCTCTTATACGCAGCCATGTCGAAGTGATCTGATCTGACGTGTACGCAGACTGGTGCATAGATATATAAACTAGATGTCGCCTTAAAGACATTCGTTCCAATGAACTGCCGTAGACAAGGCGACATCTAGTGTGTATATATCTATGCACCAGTCTGCGCACACATCAGATCAGATCACTCGGACATGGCTGTGTATAAGTGGTAAAAACGATATAAATACTGTTCGTTTTCTCACACAAACCGCTCGTTTTGTGTCTTAGGCCATCAATGTGTACTTACGATGGGGAATTGTTTAATTTGGACGACGGAGAATTGTTTTAATTTGGACTCTGTGCATGTTCTTTGAGATAATGACCATAGACCTGCATTATATGACTGACAGACAAGAACGGTTTGACCTAAAAATATCAAAATTGAAACCACTGCGGAAAAAAAGACACCTACATCTTGGATGCCCTTGAGGTAAGCTAAAACATACCAAAAATGTATTTCAAAGTGAACTATCCCTTTAAAAAAGCATATGAATAACATGCACAACGTTCCACTGACTTTAGACTAGGTTTTTCCTGGTCAGTGTCGGAATTTTTTTCTAAACCTGCAAAATAGCACCAGGGAACGTTTGCGCCGGAACACGCCTCCTCTTTTCGCTGAATCGCCTCCAGAGCACAAATGCATTTCCTAGTTTACCGACGTGCGTCTGTGGAGGGAAAATTCCGCTGTGCGCGGGTGCAAAATAGGAATGATACATGCGTCGGTGTACAAAGTCAATTGCGCTGGGTGCAAGATAGGGCCCCAAGTGTGCAACCTGCATTTTAAGCGGGATTGCTTCTCCAACGCAATAGAGGTGGAAATGGGCTTCTCCACACAGCTCGCGCTGAAAAGCGACACAGTGCCAAACGCTGCTCCTCCTGCATGGATTATACCACCGCAGCCGCGTCTTTATGTGAGTGATCATATACATTTTAATCACAATTTATGGTTAGGCTAAAGTTAATCATCTGGGGTCGACAAACGCGCCGGCGCATTTTGCTGGATTTTTTTCACATAGCGACAAAATATGAATATGCCTACAGAGCGCTATTGACATCAACTCGATAAAACTCATCAGATGCATATACTTTACGTCGTCTTGCGACCCTGTGAGTCACTCTCCATTTTAGAGTCTGACAGCAGCTGTCAATTAATCCGTCACTGCGGGTCTCAGATGCACGCCCCAATTACATTTAAAAATCTTGTGTTCAATACAATCTATTTTCAAGGTTTCAATCTCAATTTAAATGATTTGTATCTCTTATCAGAGCTCTGTTCAGCAAACACTCACTTTCTCGCAACTTCTCTCCAGGGGCGGGACTGACCTCTAGCTTCAACCAATCAGCGATCTCATTACTAGTTTCCACTTGCATTAAAAATAATTATTTTTATAATTATTTCTCCTATAATTATAATTACATTTGGAGTAATATACAGGGTGGGCCATTTATATGGATACACCGCAACAACATGGGAATGGCTGGTGACACCAAAGTCCCGTTTGTGGCACACCAGTACATGTGAGGGGGCAAACTCCTCAAGATGGGTGGTGACCATGACATATACTAATGTGCCACAAACAGGACCTCAATATCACCAACCACTCCCATGCCACCACGGTGTATCCATATAAATGGCCCACCCTGTAGATACAATTATTTTTACATATAGAGCATTTTTATTTCTGAAGTTTCTATTTTAATTATTTAGTGACCTGGGTTACACTATCCTATATAAAATCACATACTTGGTAACATATAAGTCAACATTTGAACCTTTATTGTATTCATTATTATTATTATTATTATTATTATTCATTTTTAGCATTTTGATAAATTAGATTACTTGATTAAATTGAAACCCAATACTTACATTTAAAAGTGTAATCTGGCCATTTCGTCTCCGGTGCACAATGAATTCTGGGGTAGGCAAGGCTGCGAAGGATCCTTCTGATGTATCCTGCATTCACGGGAAAAGAAGGATTTTGAAGGAGCCTTTGAATTGGGAAGATGCAATTTGCTATACTTTCCCCTTTAAACAAGTATCGGTGCGTCCTTCGAAGGATGCAACCCCTGAATTGGGACATAGCTGTTGTGTGAGTGATTTCTACTTTCATTCTGAAGGGAAATTGATGTGTGGAGTTTCTTTTTACATAACTTTTTATTTAGCTTTTCATGAACAAAAGAGCAAAGAAATAGACACACATTCACACATATGCATATATTTATCCACATTCACATATACACAAGGCACACATAAGAGATAATGAGACAAAACAATATTGTTATGAGTTTAGCGGGGAATATTATATCAGCTTCAAGCTCAGCACTTACTCAACCATAATCTGAACATGTTATTTCACTGACAGAAGCTCAGCTGTAGTATTAATGTAATAAAGAGAAAGTAAGAGACTATATAACATAAGTGTTTATGATTTATCATGCAGCTCAAAGTATTATGGGTAGAATCTCTCTACAATCTATCCTGATTCATCATCACAGTTTCACCGATGATCCAATATTACAAACCATAAACCCAGGATAGAGCGGTTGAGTGAATGTGGTCTGGACTGTGTGGATGAGGCTCATTGTGTCAGAGACGCTGTAGAAGGACAGAGTTCCTGCACTGTGATCCACATAAACTCCTATTCTACTGTGATCCACACACACTCCTATTCTACTGTGATCCACACACACTCCTGTTCTACTGCTGATGGGCTTTACAGGGAGTTTAGTCTTTATGTTATTGTGTATGAATGAGTAACTGGAGGAAGAGCAGAACAAACTCCAAGACTGATCATTATATCCAAACACACACTCTTTACCCCGTCCCTTCCTGCTGATGCTCTTATATGACACTGATATACACACATATTCACCACTGCACTCAATCTCCCAGTAACAGCGTCCACACACACTCTCTCTACACAACACCTGAGCATAATGATCAAATCTGTCTGGATGATCAGGATACGACTCCTCTAGTAAAGTGTCAGTAATCACTCTGTTCCTGTCAGACAGATAGAGGAGTTTATTCACTGTGTTCAGATCCAGATTGAGCTGATGGGAATCTGATGGAGATCAAACACATCAGAATCAGGAATTATGAATCTGTCTGATCTTTTAATGTATCTGAACTCTTCATGTTCAATATATCATCAGTGTCTCAGTGCAGTTTACCAGATATCCTGAGCAAATCATCATTTACATGATCAACTCTAAAACTCTTCTGTCATGTTTTCTTTCACTTCTCCAGGAAGAACATGAACACACTCAGTGAGTTTTTCTGCTTGTTTTCTCAGTGACTTACATTGTAGGAAGTCGTTCCTGGTCCTGGGAACAATGTTGGAGAAAGTGCCTGTGGAAATCAACAGACATGAAGAGTGTGATTATCATGTCAAGAGAAAATGATCCCTGCATCCGTTCCTAAGACATTTCTAATATGATCTTCTACATGATCTGAGATGATGGAGGATCATTTCTGAGAGCAGAATCTCCAGGACTTTACCTCTGTCAGAGATCTTCTTCAGCTCCTCTTTGCACAAATCCTCCAGTTTTTCTCTCAGCTGAAGGACAGATTCTCTCACGCCATCAAAAGAGGAGAGAGAACTGAAGAGATTGTCATTTACGTCTGTAGATTCAGGAGGAGCTGAGAGAGACTGGAAACTCTAGAGAAAACAGAAATCAAAGCTCATCACCTCCACACTTCATCAATAACCTGCTCTACTGTCAGATTTGTGCGGCTCCTGTTGATCTTTAGTAACTCTCCTCAATCCAGCACTTTCACAGCATCAGCTTCATTCTTCTCATATTCATTATGTGACATTAGAGACAAAAGTTCCAGCGTTTGCCTTTTACACTATATGTGAACTTCCTAGGAAATCAATTTAAGCTCAATATTAGCTTGAGAAATACATCATTTTATTAGAAATACTGCGATCATAAATACAAATGTTTAGTGTGTTTTGAAATATGTTAAAAAAAATGTATGACAGCAACAGTGAAATAAAGCAAAAAAACACACACCAAAAAAAAAAACACAATTGTCCAGGAAACATAAAAGTCATTAATTTAGATGTGGAAATAAAATCTAGAGGTCAGTAATATACCAACATCTCTCTCACATTAAATATAAATAATTAATCATTATCCTGATCAAATGCATCAATCTCCATATTAGCTGTATTATATTGTGTACATTGGACTCTAAACAAGTTTAATACACTGGGAATGTCATTAAAATCTTTGTTTTATTCACAGAATTAAAGGGCAAGTTTGCTAAATTCATATTTGTGTGATGAAAAGGCATTAATATGTGATATTTTTGTCTTTGTTAATTTAATTTACTGTGAAGTGTGAAGTACTAAACAATAATTTAATATATGCTTGGATTTGGGGTAATTTAACTTTTAATAAAGCACTTTAAGTTTTATTGAAAAAATAATAGGCTACTGTTTCATTATTAAAAGTGAAGAAACAATACTGTTGTTTTATTAAAGAAAACAATATAAACTTTCTCATTTTATTCTAAACATTGTCCATTTATTTTTCGTTGAACACATCGTGTGTCTAGAGATTGGCTTTATTTAAAAGCACACTGAATTAATTTTGACATGGAGTGAATACAGAGCGAGGTTTTTTATTAGTGGTCGGGCAGCTAGTGATGAGGAGAGAGAAATGATCAACTAGAAATCTCAATAGAAGTAAACTGCAATCAGTTTACTATAAATGAGTTTAGATTTGGATACTGTGAACTGGAACCTGTGAAAATTTCATTGCTAACAAACTACGCTGAACAACCGAACACTAATGTTGTTCCTACAACCAATATGAGAGCAGAAAAAAAATTATGAATGTACATCAGTTGGGAATCATTTCAATGTTAAGAAACAAATTATTCCTATAATTTGTAAAAAACAACAAAAAAAAACTTTAAAAAAGTATCATATCAATGCTTACAAACGTTGCTATTTAAGTTTTCAGTGTGTAAGTTTTGGAAAGGGGCAAAATGTTCCGAAACGGCCCTGAAATCCACAAGGACTCTTACGCCCGTTTCACACACACTCCGTGTGCAGTGCGTGTGCAATACGTGTTGCAGTACGTGTTGCAGTGTGTATGCGGTCCAGGAGCAGCACATGCAATAGTGCCTTCACATATGCTGCGTTTGCAGTGCGTAACTGATCCGCTGCTATACCACAAATACATACTATTTGTATTTCAAATCCAGAAGTTATCAGCAACTTTTATTTAAAAAAAGTTGTGTCAGCATTGTGATTCTCTTTGTACACATATACACTGTTTAATGGACGTATTCACGTTTAAACACAATTTAAACAACGTATTATTCAATGCAATACTTATATATAATTATTTATTAAGTTGCTCAAGCAAGTGGTAAAATATTTAACCATGTACTTATATTAAAATCGCATAGCCTACATTCTAAATTAAAACTTGAAAAAGACAAAAACAGCAGACTCATACCCTTTCTTTTGCATAAGTTAAATCTTTACAATAAATCTTGCATGTCACAGGATCTTGTTTTTCCACCTCCACGAATGAGACGAGACGAGTGTTGTTCATGATGTCGCCTTGTTTAAGTAAATTGTATTTCCCTTGATTTACCCCGGTCTTAACGTCTCAGCAATTCTCTTTGTACGCATACACTCTTTAATAGACATATGCACATTTAAACACAATTTAAACAATGTAGGACTATTATTCAATGCATTAGGCCTACTTATACTTATATTAAGTTCCTCAAACAAGTGATCAAATATTTAACCATGTAGGCTACTTATATAAAAATCGCAAACATTTTAAATTAAAACTTAAAATTGACAAAAGCAGCCGACTCTCATGCCTTTTCATTTCCATTTAAATTTTAATACAATAAATCTTGCATGTCACAAAGAACTTGTTTTTCCACCTCCATGAATGAGACGAGTGTTGTTCATTATGTCGTCTTGTTGAGGTAAATTGTATTTTCCCTTGATTTACCCCGGTCTTAACGTCTCAGCATTGCGATTTTCCTTGCTTTACCCCGGTCTTAAAGTGGAAAAAGTAGTAGCCTATTTAATTAAAAACATTTATGGTGAAATGACTACATTTTCAGGTCAATCTGTGTTCATTTTGACCACGAAACATGCGCTGCCACTTTAATTCAGCGTGTGCAGCACAGCAAAAATAGACTCGATGCAGAAACGATATCTGCACTGCTGTATACGCAGTACGCACCGCACCTGGGGCCTCATGTATCAATCTTGCGTACGCACAAAAACTTTAATTAATTTGCAATTTATAAAATAATTGACATATATTGTCACCAAGCGTGCCGCACAAGCCCTGAAAAGTGAAGCCAAAACATCTCGATCGCCCCCCGATATTCAACGGGACGTGAGACCAACTAAACAATTAAATACACTTCAAATATCTTTTTTCCAAAGGTGGTTTCTTTCATTTGCTGTCGTTTTTATCACACTGATGTAAGTTCAAGTGTCTGTTTAAAAAATTATTTGGTTTTTAGTTAGTTACGTGATGCGGTGGTGTAACTTCATGATTGACAGCTGTGATTGACAGGTTCTCTGAGCGAAGTAGTCACTGAAGCACCAACAGACATTTTTTTCGGGATCTTCGGAGGACTGAGGAGATTGTATTTACTTTATTTTAACAAGCCTCTTGTCGTACTGCAATCAATTTTTAAAAAAGTGTGCAGAATCCACTCTCCCTGAGTGCATTCTGCGAGAGTGAGGGCGGAGCGTTGATTTCGCGGCTTTACTTTCTGCTCACAACTGCGAAGGTCTGGTCTCGAAATCGCTACTGCGCAGACTCAAGTTCCAATATGTCAGTGCCATATCGGGATTCTGGTGGCTTCAGTTCTGATCAATGGAAGAGAGCGAAGGGGCGTCGTCCATCTTTTTTTACAGTCTATGATTGTCACATGAGCCTTATGGGAATACTCTATCAATTATGCAATTAAGTAAGAACATATAAAAGCATATGCAAATTGATACAACCCTTAGTCTATGGCAATGACAGCTTTGGTTTAATCAGAATCAGAATCAGAAAGAGCTTTATTGCCAAGTGTGCTTGCACCCTCAAGGAATTTTTCTTGGTACTGAAGCTTCCAGTGCACATATACAAATACAAATACAACTAGAAAAAAAAAGTTTGTTGAGACAAACTTTAAGTTGGCTTGAGAAAGCCGGACCAGAGAGTTTGAAGAAGTTAAAAGTAGCTAGAAGTTTTAAGTAGTTTGAAGTTTAAAGTAGTTTAACTTTTGATTGATACATTAGTTAGAAAGAAAGAATAGTTAGAAAGAAAGAAAAAAGATTAGTTAGAAAGAAAAAGAAAGAAAGATTAGAAAGAAAGAAAAAAGATTAGTTAGAAAGAAAAAGAAAGAACGATTAGTTAGAAAGAAAGAAAGATAGATTAGATAGAAAGAAAGAAAGAAAGAAAGATAAGTTAAAAAGAAAGATTAGTTAGAAAGATAGATTAGAAAGAAAGATTAGTTAGAAAGAAAGAAAGAAAGAAAGATTAGTTAGAAAGAAAGAAAGAAAGATTAGTTAGAAAGAAAGAAAGAAAGAAAGAAAGAAAGAAAGAAAGAAAGAAAGAATGAAAAAAGAAAGAAAGAAAGAAAGAAAGGTAGATTAGTTATTTAGAAAGATGGATGGATTAGTTAGAAATAAAGAAAGATGGATGGATTAGTTAAAAAGAAAGAAAAATAGATTAGTTAGAAGAAAAGAAGGAAAAATTGATTAGTTAGAAAGAAAGAGAAAGAAAGAAAGATTAGTTGGAAAAAAGAAAGAAAGAAAGATGGATTAGTTAGAAAGAAAGAAATAAAGAAAGGAGGATTAGTTAGAAAGAAAGAAAGAAAGAAAGATGGATTAGTTAGAAAGAAAGAAAGAAAGAAAGAAAGAAAGATGGATTAGTTAGAAAGAAAGAAAGATTAATTAGTAAGAAAGAAAAGAAAGAAAGAAAGAAAGAAAGATGGATTAGTAAGTTAGTTAAAAATAAAGAAAGATGGATTAGTTAGAAAGAAAGAAAGAAAGAAAGATAGATTAGTTAGAAAGAAAGATGGATTAGATAGAAAGATGGATTATTTAAAAAGATAGAAAGAAAGACTGATTAGTTAGAATGAAAGAAAGAAAGACTGATTAGTTAGAAAGAAATAAAGATAGATTAGTAAGAGAGAAAGAAAAATTGATTAGTTAGAAATAAAGAAAGAAAGAAAGAAAGAAAGAAAGATTATTTAAAAAGATAGAAAGAAAGACTGATTAGTTAGAATGAAAGAAAGAAAGACTGATTAGTTAGAAAGAAAGAAAAATTGATTAGTTAGAAAGAAAGAAAGAAAGAAAGATGGATTATTTAAAAAGATAGAAAGAAAGACTGATTAGTTAGAATGAAAGAAAGAAAGATTGATTAGTTAGAATGAAAGAAAGAAAGATAGATTAGTTAGAATGAAAGAAAGAAAGATAGATTAGTTAGAATGAAAGAAAGAAAGATAGATTAGTTAGAATGAAAGAAAGAAAGAAAGAAAGAAAGAAAAATTTATTAGTTAGAATGAAAGAAAGAAAGAAAAATTTATTAGTTAGAATGAAAGAAAGAAAGATAGATTAGTTAGAAAGAAAGAAAGAAAGAAAGAAAGAAAGAAAGAAAGAAAGAAAGAAAGATAGATTAGTTAGAAAGAAAGAAAGAAAGAAAGAAAGAAAGAAAGAAAGAAAGAAAGAAAGAAAGAAACATTATTTAGCAAGAAAGATAGTGTCACGTATCAAATGAGGAGAAGGATTTACAGGTTAACAGTGTTTAATAAAAACATAAACTCACAGCCGTACACAAAATGATAATCCAAACAGGTGACACAGAGAAGGCAACAGAACAACCAGTGACATCAAACAATGAACCAGCAAAAGACACACAAAGACACAGCTTATATATGCAGGTTAATGGGAAACAGCTGGTGACAAATGATCAATGATTAACAGACAGGAGTATGGGAAATGCAGTTAATGATACATATGACAGTGAGGGGAAGAGACATCTGGTGGCAACTCAGGAAACAACACTAATACAATACAATAACACAAAACAGTCTCACACTGTGACAGTACTCCCCCCTAAAAGGAGTGGCTTCCAGACACTCCATAAGACCAAGCACAAAAGTTCAGGTGGGTGGAGGAACGGAGGTGGATCTGGGGGAGGGATGGAGGGTCTAGAACCCCAGGGCGGGGCCGCAGGCGGTGCAGGGAGCCAGGGCGGGGCCGCAGGCGGTGCAGGGAGCCAGGGCGGGGCCGCAGGCGGTGCCGGGAGCCAGGGCGGGGCCGCAGGCGGTGCAGGGAGCCAGGGCGGGGCCGCAGGCGGGACCAGAGACCAGAACGGCGCTGGAGACCAGGGTGGTGCTGCAGGCATCTCCAGACACCAGAGCCGAGCTGCAACCCATGGTGGTGCTGGCGGTAACAAGAACCTGGGCAAAAAAGCACAAGAGGCCCTATGGGCCAGGTTAGCTAGGGCAGACAGTTCAACTAGCTTGGGGTCGGCCATCTTGGGCCAGGCAGAGAGTTCAAGGAGCTCGGGGACGTCCATCTTGGGCCGGGCAGAGAGTTCAAGAAGCTCAGAATCGGCCATCTTGGGCCAGGCAGAGAGTTCAGAGACCTCGGAGTCATCCATCTTGGGCAGGACGGAGAGACTTTCAGTCGTGACAGGAAGTGCAGTAGACTCATGTTCAGACCTCTCAGCTGTGACAGGAAGTGCAGTAGACTCAGGTTCAGACCTCTCTGCCGTGACAGAAAGTGCAAGAGATTCAGGTTCATATTCCTCAGCCGTGACAGGAGGTGCAAGAGACTCAGGTTCATCTTCCTCAGCCGTGACAGGAAGTACAGTAGACTCAGGTTCAGACCTCTCCGTCGTGACAGGAAGTGCAAGAGACTCAGGCTCAGACCTCTCAGCCGTGACAGGAAGTTCAAGAGACTCCGATTCAGACTTAACGGCCGATTCAGGTTCATGGGCTTGAGAGACATCTTGCTGAACAGAAGAGCAGAAAGCAGACCACACACACCACAGAGCCATGGTAAACACAGGAAATACTGAGTCCAATGAACATACCTCTGGTGCCTTCCTGAGAACAGGTGCAGGCATGATGATAGCCCTCCTTAGAACAGGTGACGCTGAGACAACAGCCATCTGGAGTGTAGGGGCAGGTATAACCCCAGCAGTCTCAAAAATAGGCGCAGGCATAGTGACAGCCATCTTGGGTACTGCTGCTGGCTTGGCGGCGGCCATTTTGAGGGCGGGTGCAGGCTTGGCAGTGGCCCTCGTGAAAACCGGCATCGGGGTTGGAAGGCCAGCCCTCCGCACTGACCCTAATGGAGTCTCTGCCAGACTAGACCTCAGACGCTGGGTTCTGGCATGGATAGGAGAGAAAGGTGAGGCAGCCATCCTGTGAAGTGGCTCTGGTGCGGCAGCCATCTTGTGAAGTGGCTCTGGTGCGGCAGCCATCTTGTGAATAGGCTTGGGTCTCCTCTCCATCTCCCTCTCTCGTGGCCGACGCTCGGGAAAGAGTGAAACAATCATGTCTCTAGCACTCGTTACATCCATAATTGGCTCGGGTGTGGCAGCCATCTTGTGAAGAGGCTCAGGTGTGGCAACCATCTTGTGATATGACTCGGGTGTGTATTCCCGCAGGCCCAGAGTCCCAACACACAACGACCGGTGCGCACTACCTCCCCTCAAAAAATTGCTTGGACGGGGTCTCCTCCCTGACCTCCGAGAAGAATTCACCTTAGTCTTGGAAAAGACCCGAATCATCTCCCCGGTAAGTGCCTTGAAAGAGGCACAGCATGGGTCCCGTCTCTCCCACACCTCTGTTCCCCATGTGGCTGCTGGACCGGTCAGCAGCAGTAGCACGAACGCTACTTTCGATTCCTCAGTTTCGAAAGTCCTGTGATGCACATCTAGATGCAGAGAACACTGATTAATAAAGTCTTCACATAACTTAGGCTCACCAGCGTATCTCTCAGGGAAGTCCGTGCTAGGCTCCGGCTGACCACTCAACTCCGTGGGGTTGGGGGAAATGGATGGTGTGGGCGACACGGAACCACTCTGCAACAACAGGAGCTGTTGTTGCAAATCCGCCACCCTGGTACTCAGTGCCTCTCTCACCCGCTCCAAGTTGCTCTCCTGTGTCAGATCCATAGCAGTGATACAAAAATAACTCCAGCTACAGATAACTCCTGTGGCTGATAACCCGCTCCTTCCTTAATGGCTGGTTCATTCTGTCACGGTATCAAATGAGGAGAAGGATTTGCAGGTTAACAGTGTTTAATAAAAACATAAACTCACAGCCGTACACAAAATGATAATCCAAACAGGTGACACAGAGAAGGCAACAGAACAACCAGTGACATCAAACAATGAACCAGCAAAAGACACACAAAGACACAGCTTATATATGCAGGTTAATGGGAAACAGCTGGTGACAAATGATCAATGATTAACAGACAGGAGTATGGGAAATGCAGTTCATGATACATATGACAGTGAGGGGAAGAGACATCTGGTGGCAACTCAGGGAACAACACTAATACAATACAATAACACAAAACAGTCTCACACTGTGACAGATAGATGGGCTGGTTAAAAAGAAAGAAAGGAAGACTGATTAGTTAGAATGAAAGAAAGAAAGACTGATTAGTTAGAAAGAAAGAAAGAAAGAAAGAAAGAAAGAAAGAAAGATAGATTAGTAAGAGAGAAAGAAAAAAGATTGATTAGTTAGAAAGAAAGAAAGAAAGAAAGAAAGATGGATTAGTTAGAAAGAAAGAAAGATAGATTAGTTAGAAAGAAATATAGATTAGATAGAAGGAGAAATAGATATAATAGGTTGGAAAGAAAGAAAGAAAGATAGATTAGTTAGAATGAAAGAAAGAAAGATAGATTAGTCAGAAAGAAAGAAAGATGGATTGGTTAGTTAGAAAGAAAGATGGATTAGTTAGAAAGAAAGAGATTAGATAGAAAGATAGATTAGTTAGAAAGAAAGAAAGATAGATTAGTTAGAATGAAAGAAAGAAAGATAGATTAGTTAGAAAGAAAGAAAGATTAGATAGAAAGATAGATTAGTTAGAAAGAAAGAAAGATAGATTAATAGAAAGAAAGAAAGATAGATTAGTTAGAAAGAAAGAAAGCTAGATTAGTTAGAAGAAAGAAAGAAAGATATATTAGTTAGAAAGAAAGAAAGAAAGAAAGATTAGATAGAAAGATAGATTATTTATTTAGAAAGAAAGAAAGAAAGAAAGAAAGAGAAAGAAAGATTAGTTAGAATGAAAGAAAGAAAGATATATTAGTTAGAAAGAAAGATGGATTAGTTAGAAAGAAAGAAAGAAAGAAAGAAAGAAAGAAAGAAAGAAAGAAAGATGGATTAGTTAGTTCAAATCAGTCAAATCAGTCTGAAAAGATATAGCAACTCAAGTCAGAACAGTATGAAGGTCTGACCCGAGTTTGGAGTATGTAGCTTGAACGGTCTAGGAGGAGTTAGTGTCTAAAAATGTGTGGTCAGAAAAATAATAAGAAGAAGAAGAACTAGAATGTACATTTCCTGAAGAAAATGTGAAGTGGTGCTTGCAGTGGCACTGACAGATTGAGGATGGCATGGAGAGCTGAGTCAGTTTGGCTGTGAGAAGATCAGGGATGATGGTATTGAAGGCCAAACTGAAGTCCACAAATAAGATCCGTGCATAAGTCCCAGGTCCTTCAAGATGTTGCAGGATATAGTGCAGTCCCATGTTGACTGCATCATCCACAGACCTGTTTGCTCTGTAAGCAAACTGAAAGGGATCCAGCAGGGGTCCAGTGATGTCCTTCAGATAGGCCAACACCAATCTTTCAAACGACTTCATGACCACAGACGTGAGAGCGACAGGTCTGTAGTCATTAAGTCCAGTGATTTTAGGTTTTTTGGGAACCGGAATGATAGTGGAGCGTTTGAAGCAGCAGGGAACTTCACACTGCTCCAATGATCTGTTGAAGATCTGCATGAAGACTGGGGCCAGTTGGTCAGCGCAGGCTTTTAGACAAGCAGATGAGATGCCGTCTGGGCCTGAAGCTTTCCTAGTCTTCTGTTTTTTGAAGACTCGGCTCACGTCCTCCACACAGACCTTAAGCTCAGGTTGGATGGCAGAAGGGGGGAGGAGAGGGGTTGCAGGAGGTGATGGTGGATGTGTGAAGTGCACATCAGAGCGGGTGTGAGGTGTGAGTCTGATTTTCTGATATAATGTTATATTATTATATTCTGATATAATGTCCACCTTTATATCAGACCATTTCTTTTTAAGGTCATTTATAGACTGTGTACATTTGAGACATGTGTACAGTTGAGACACCTTAAATAACTTGCGTTCGCAGCAAGCACAAGTTGTGTGATTTTTGCTGTGCACGTGTGTATTAGTGTCCTCTTTGATCGTGGGAAATTTGAACAATGGACGCATCTCCGAACCGAAAATATCGGGAAAAGTTGTTGTTGTTTTTTCTCAGATGACGTTCACTTCACCATGCACTCTCCACAATGAATAGCTTATTATCCTTATGTGACTGTTGAACATAACTGGTATCACCACAAACGTTATTCTGTGCCCTAAAAATGGTCATATTTCATTGTATTGTGTCATGCAAGGTAATTGCAAAATCTAGAGAAATGTGCGAGGTGGCCAGTGGGGGATAGTTGAGACACATATCTACTGTACCCCCGATAGAGTTCTATTAGGAAACACACTGTTTAGTTATTCAGTGTTATTATAACAGTTTAAACGTCGTAATTAGCCAGCATAGGACGCAAATGAAAATAAAATTTGATATTTGTGATATTTAAACCGTGTATTATTAATAAATATTGTTACATATCTTGTTCCTGCTTTATACATTTTAACCAGTGCTAATTTAAATAAAATGAATGAATATAAATGGATGAATAAACAAAAATGTTGCCCAATTGTTATTTTCTTTATTTGTCTTTATTTTTTATATTTACAATGAATGGTTAGTTACCTTCACATCATTAAAAATGGGTGTCTCAACTGTACAATGCACCACATATGGGTACAGTTGAGACAAAGTTGAGACAAAAAGCACCTTAATTTTATGAGCTAATTGTGGAAAATATAAACTACTTGTGGGTATTATTGATTGATATGCTATATGCTAATGAAATGTCATGTGGCGTGTCATGTGGAAATTAACTTCTTTTCAGTGTCTATTTTTGTGTGAAAAATCAAAACGCAAAAAGTGTCTCAACTGTACTCAGTCTACTCTACAGTGCGACTTTCAGATCCCACCGCATTGACGGCATCAGCCAAACTCTCCCACTCATATTTTTTTTCCTTTTGTTATTAATTCCGGAGGAAAAAGTTCCAAATACTTTTTTTAAATTTTTTTTTCCCTCCAATTCACTTTCTGTAAAGTTTCGTTTCTTGCCGCCATTTTCTTACTGCTTTCTTTTGCCAAAGTGGACTCATTACCATATTTAAATTAATTAAATTAAGGGAGGAGACTGGGTGGGGCGTTGTGCTCGTGCATGTGCGCTCAATTTTACGTTAATTGGGATGTACAAAGAGAATATGAGTGGGATCCTTCGTCCGCAGAGATTCATACATCTGTTTTTTTTTGTGCGTACGCACATTTACAGCTTTGTCCGTACGCAATGTTTTAGTATGAATTCAACGCAAGTCTTTGTACATGAGGCCCCTGGGGTCTCATTTATAAAACTGTGCGTAGGAACCTTACTAAAAGTGTACGTGCGCCCGAAAGCCAAAAATGGCGTACGCAAAAAAAAAAATCAGACTTATAAAAGCGTTCGTACGCCAGAACCTGCGCAGAATTCACTTTATAAATCCCAGTCAGCGGAAGATTGTGCGCACATGCGTCTCCTCCCCGAAATAACCATATATGGAGCTTACAACGCCTAGTTTTACTATGCAGATCCTCATCTACATATCATTTGCATATGATTATTCATCCACGTGATAACGTTTAACGGTACAAGACACATTACATTAATAAAAATCAAGTAGTTGCCTATCCTTGCCTTGTTTTTTTGTAATACATACATCAAATAGTGTAAAATACATTTCAGAGAAAGTTTTTCTCAATCTTTTCCACTGGCCAAATTGTATTTTTAATTGATTTATATTTTTAAAGGAAACAGATAGGCCTTGGGCATTATTTGCACGAAACTATTTTCTCAGACAATTTGGTATGATCATGATAAGCAATTATCTCTGTGGTTAAAACATTAAAACACAACATGCCAGAGGAAAAGTGTTCAGATGCATCGAATCCACAACAAATATTTCTATTGATTGATTTTGAATATAAAAAGTTTTGTAACTTCTCAGTAATGATTTCATGTTTAAGTGTTTAACTCCATTAATTTGAATGGCATATTTAATCTAAATGTTTATATCAGAAGTAAAACATAGTTTAAATCATTATTTTATTAATTTAAACTATTATTTACGTCAATTTCACTAAACGGCCCAATGCGCTCGCTGGCGTGGACATGGATGGATATTTGCTTCAAGTGACAGGCTTGGTGAGTGAAATTATATTTGTATTATCTTTCTGTATATGTTTAATTTTTTTTTTTGAATTTCTGTCTAAAAGTGACCAAAAAGACTTTACTCCAGCTCACCATCGGTGTCGCCAAACTGCTCCATCTCCAAAACGTTCGTACGCATGGGTCAGAGTTTGCGTGCAGGTGCGCAAATTTTCCCGTCAATTTTCTTTTTATAAATCACAACTTATGCGTCGGAAGTGGCGTCCGCACATTTTCAGCCCCGTTTTGTGCGTACGCCACGTTTATAAATGAGACCCCTGGAACGGATAAACGGACCGCATCCGCGTGCAGTGTGAAAGCTCTAACCTGTTAACATGGGTACGTAAAAAAATACGCACTGCATCCGCACTGCAAACGGAGTATGTGTGAAACGGGCGTCAGGACACGATCCCAAGGTCAGGTTTTGTGTGGTTTCAGTATGTTGAAGCATTGCTAATATACAGACTTCATGTTTAGGGTCTTCATGGTCAAATTCATCAACATGTTAAAGGCAAACAATTATGAAAATACTGTCAATTCTGTCAAGTTTTAAAATCATCTGATGCAACTTTGATGAATATTATTCAAATTGCTCTCATCAAATTCACGGATTTCACCATTATATAAGAAATCAGGAGGAAAAAAGATGTAAAAAAGTTGAAATGTGAGTGAAGATGATCAGATGAGAGTCTGACTGATGATTCTATAATAACCGAACACACAGATCAACACTTCAGTCTGCGGCTCATTCTGCTCTCATGAAATGTTTCTCTGAGAGTCTCTTGCTCAAGTCCACTATGATCCTGGGCCCGTATATAAAACTTCTCAGAAATGCTCTTAAGAATAGTCTTAAGCTTTGTCTTAAAGGTGCTCTAAGCGATGTTGGGTGACGTCACTTCTTGTTGACGTTTGAAGTATTGTCAAACAAAACGGAGGCTAGCTAGACCCTCCCTCCTCCTCATCCCATGTGTCAGCCATGTAAAAATTCTCAAGAATATACAATTTTAACGTTAGTCGTTGTCTAGGACATCTCTCCTCTAGCTAACTTCCCTCTTCATGCTTCTCTCTCCTCCATCCCCCACACCCCCCTTCATGTGCACGTGCAATAGTGAGCCTGCAAGGGTTGAGGTCACTGCAGCATGACACCAATCATTTAATGTAATTATAATAAAAACATTTAATTAAGACACAGAAACGTTAATATATATATATATATATATATATATATATATATATATATATATATATATTATTTGCATTGTGCAAAATGATCACAAATTAGTATTGATGCTGTGGAATCCTTTTCAATTAATATATGTCTCCTCATTTATAGTTGGATCAATTATGCGAACATGAGTTCCATCAACAACTCCAGGGAAACCCGAAATCCTCATAAAAGTGGCTTGATTTTGCTGCAAGATTTGAAGAACAGTTGGAAAGTCAATGAACTGCCATAAGTGGCCAAAAGTGATGTCTGGCAAAGGAAAACTGACAGATTCACCCTTTATTGCAGTGGTTCCCAAACCTGTCCTAGAGTACCCCCACAACTGCACGTTTTCTTTGTCTCCTTAATCAAACACACCTGATTCAACTCATCAGCTCATTAACCCATGTGATAATGAGCTTATGAGTTGAACAAGGTGTGTTTGATTAGGGAGACAAAGAAAACGTGCAGTGTTGGGGGTCCTCCAGGACAGGTTAGGGAACCACTGCTTTATTCAAATAGTATTAAAATGTGTCAAAGATTTTGTAAGCATATTGTGCTGGAAGTCAACAGTTTATTTTTGATAACAATGAAACATGCCAAATTGTACAGACATAATTTTAGCCAGGCTGTCATACAAAGAAATTATGAACACATGAAAAAACAAGAGAGGACGATGAAATATTAACAACTGACTATGTTGCAGACAATGTATGATTATTATTATTTTTTCCTGTGAGCTTTTTAGTTTTTCTAAAACCTGCAGCTGTAGTTTGCCTTTTTTGTCACTTAATATTCATCAATATTATAGATCTGCCTGCACTGACACCGTTGTCTGAGAACTGAACTGAGCTGGACGATGACATCACTGTTTTCTCCAGAGCGGCTGTATAGATAAATTAACTAAATAGATAACTAATGATTTTTACAATGGAAATGAATCAACACTGAACTCACTTAAGCTGGACAATATTCTTCTAGATCTGCTGTACAGCCAAATCTAACTTTGTTGCATTATTTTCCTGTAATCAATATAAAGCTGCTTTGAAACAGTCTGTATTGTAAAAAGCACTGTAACAAATAAAGATGAATTGACTGGAAATAATTTTGTCAGATAAACACCTTCACCAAGTTTAGTGTTTTGTTCTTCCCTCATATTTTAATATATTAAAAATATAAATATATATATATATTTTTTTAAATCCTCATAATTTGATGGTTTAATCAAACTTGTAGGGTCATTTAAAAAAAGAAATTCAACACATCACTTTTGGCCACTACTGTATGTTTTGTGTGGTCAGTGCCACAATAGGGCTATTTCAGACCCTGGTTACTGTGGACTGATGAGCTCAAGTCATCACCGGTGCACTGCTACTTTTTACCGTTGTCAAAAAATAATTATCACTTTCATTTCTGCAGTTGGAGCATTGATTTGTAGAGTGGGAGAAGCTATTCAATTTCTTAAAAGTCTGTTACAAAAAGAATACCTTGATGATCAAGCTTTTATCGTTTGATCAACTCTGTCATCATTTAACTCCAATACATTATGGGCCCTATTTTAACAATCTAAGCTCATGGTCTAAAACACACAGTGCAAGTGCACTTAGAGCGTGTCCGAATCCACTTTTCCTAGTTTAACGACAGGAAAAATGGTCGGCACTCCCGGCTCATGGTCTAAAAGGGTCGTTCCTATTCTCTTAATGAGTAATGGGTGTGTTTTGGGCGTAACGTGAAATAAACCAGTCAGAGTCTCATCTCTCATTCCCTTTAAAAGCCAGTTGCGTTCGCATCATGACGGATTCACTATTTACATGGAGGAATTTGCAAGCGGAAAAACTGAACGCTTCTCTAGTGAGGAAACGGATCTGCTCGTGCGCGAGGTTAAAGTGCAAGCAAACCATCTACAGGACAAAGTGTTCTAGCGTTGTGGACCCGCCTATAGGCGCATATTAGTAACGCGCTCTTTAAATAACAAAAAAATCATATTGTCCTGTTCTTCTCGATCTCTGTTACCTGCAGGAAATGTATGTGATCCTGTGTGTGTGAAAGCTGCTCCAGCTCAGCGTCTCTCCTCCTCAGATCATTGATCTCCTGCTCCAGTCGCTCCAGTCGTTCTTCAGCTCGACTCACTGCAGTCTTTTCCTGATCTCTGATCCGCTGTGTCGCCTCAGAGCGGCTTCTCTCAATGGAGCGGATGAGCTCAGTGAAGATCCTCTCACTGTCCTCCACTGCTGTGTGTGCAGAGCGCTGTTAGGACACACATCACAATCACACAGTGAGCTTCAGTGAGTCCTGACTGAGACTTCTCAAACTTCTCTTCTTCTCCAGACTCACCTTATGAGACTCTACAGCCTCTCTCAGCTGCTGAAGATCTTTCTCTCTCTGCTGGATCCTCTGCTGGAACGACCTCTGCGTCTCCTTCAGCTGCTTCTGCAGCACAAACCAGTAACACAGATGGGACTTTATACTGGCACTATATCATCATGTGAAGAGTATCATGTTTGTGTTGATAAATGTTTATGGTGTATTTTCACCATTTTTTTATATATCATTTTTTTAATTCATATTTTCTGTTAAGTTCAATATGAAAGTTAAATGTGAAGCTCAAATACGCTCAGCAGTGAAAGTCCACTTACAGCTGCTGTTCACTTCTGTGACGTCTGCAGTGTGAATGATGTTTCCTGATCATATGGTGCCAATATAAACAGTGTCAACATTATTTCACCAGTGTGTAGTTTCATACCTGTTTCTCTGTCCTCTGTGCTGCAGCTGAGACAGTGTTGTGGTTTTTATGTTCGTCCATCAAACACAGCACACATATAAACTTCTGGTCAGTGCGACAGAAAACCTCAAGGAGTTTATCGTGTGTTTGGCAGATCATCTCCTGCAGTCGTCCAGTGGCATCAGTCAAATTGTGTCTCTTTCCTTTAAACAAACTCTCATGCTGTTCAAGGTGACTTTGACAGTAAGAGATCAGACACAGCAGACAGGACTTGACGGCTTTGTGTTTTCTTCCAGTACAGACGTCACACTGCACATGTCCAGCTCCAGCGTAACAGTCAGCAGGAAGTTTAGTCTTCTTCAGTTTCTCCACCACTTCAGCCAGCATGGTGTTTTTAGCTAAAGCAGGTCTTGGACTGAAGGTCTGTCTGCACTGAGGGCAGCTGTAGACTCTCATCTGATCCTCCTGATCCCAGCAGCCTGTAATACAGATCTTACAGTAACTGTGTCCACAGGGAATGGCAACTGGATCCTTCAGGAGATCCAGACACACTGGACACAGGAACTCATCCTGAGAAAATCTGGCTTCTGCCATTTTACTGCATGAATACTGAGACACAAACACACAACAGCTCAACTGCACTTTAGTCTCTCTTTCCCGAACTCTTCCTGCTTCCTGGTTCTGTGTTTGAGTGACGTGTGCAAAACAGGTTTATCAAGTCTATAAACCCTCATAAAGCCTCATTCCTGCTGAGTTTAGATTCTACAACAGTAAATGCAAAAACATTCAATGTAAACCCTTATGCTCAAAATAATTAATTGATTTGAGAAGGGTAAATTTAAATTAAACAAATTAGTTATCTTTTATATGTATTTAGAACTTTCACATTGTAAGTAATCTGAATTGTTTAATTGTTTAAAGTTTTATGAACTTGTTTCTTTGAATTTAGACAAAAGTATATATAACTGAAACTGGGCTGGGATTTCTATTTCTCAGAATTCTTTGTAATTGCTTAAATTAAGTGTTATTTTAATATAAGTGTTTTTTTTTTTGTTTTTTTGTTTTTTGTGCAAGATTAATGTTAAGTGGGAGATGTAGCAGTGTTTAATGATTTGCTATGCCAATTTAGAAGAGTTTCTATTATGTGGTGTTTTTTGGGGGGTTTCCATCATGGTGACGAGTGTAGCATGAGTTTGGTTTGAGAACAGATATATGGGTAACACTTTAAAATACGGATCCTTCGTTAATGAATAACTACACAGGAATAAATGAGTAACACAATGTTAACAATCTAGTAACTACAGTTAACTAACAAGTAACTCTGATTAACGAATTAGTAAGTAATAGCACACAGATTTAAGTGGTAGTTCACTATTAACTAATCAATAACTACTATTTTTTTAATACTTCCCAGAGAACTACTGAATTTTTTACAGATTTAAGTGGTAGTTCACTAATAACTAATCAATAACTACAATTTTTTAATACTTCCCAGAGAAATAATGAAAAAAAATTCACAATTCATGCAAAACTTAATAACTAATGCAGGAAAAATTACTAGCACTAGATTAACATTACTGCTAGATACTGTACACTAATTATCAATATGTAGTAGCGTAGCAGACTTATGATTTGGGAAAGCTGTCAATAATTAGCCTATGCACTGCTGTCTTTTAGAGAACTATTCATAAACTAAATAATTTTTAAGAATTGTTTTTATAAATGCACTTGTCTGGAACACTTACCCTGTGGCCGATTTTCCGGCATTCCTCTGGACTGGCTTTGAATAACTAGACTCATCATGGTGAGTACTGGAACATACTGAGTCATCAGCCATCCAAATACCAGTTATTTTATTATTTAACCTACCTCTCAAAATTGTTTTTATGTATGTCTCTTTGTTCATATGTATATATATATATATATATATATATATATATAAATGTGTGTGTATATATATCCTGTGAATGATTAGATGATTCTACCCTTTCGGGTTGGCTCTTCATTAGTAACTACAGCATGGAATCATGTTAACTAGTAATGACTCAAGTGTTACTACATACCTCTATAGGAACTACTAATTATTTGGATCCGTATTCTAAAGTGAAGATCATGTTAACTAACTAGTAATGACTCAAGTGTTACTACATACTTCTATAGGAATTACTAATTATTTGGATCTGTATTCTAAAGTAAAGATCATGTTAACTAACTAGTAATGAATCAAGTATTAATGCATACTTCTATAGGAATTACTATCTACAACTTCCCCAAAACGTTAAAATTACTTCAGTGTTTGGTTGCATATGACATTTATTCATCATGACTGATTTTAACAATACGCCTGGAACAAGCAACAGCTTAAGTAGCAGTGACACTTGGCCATATTTATGATGGCTTACTTTAAACAGTAGTCAAGTAACACAACATTACAGTTTAGGTGACTGTATATAGCTATTCGGCTAGAACATGCATGGAATATTATTTATTAAACAAAGAAAGAAACACATGCATAAACAGCATAGAATACTAAACATTATTTTTGTCTCTCATTAAAGTCGATAAGCAAACCAGCTTTCTTTTATTGAAAAATAGTAGTTATTGATTAGTTATTAGTGAACTACCACTTGAATCTGTAAAAAAATTCAGTAGTTCTCTGTGAAGTATTAAAAAATAGTAGTTATTGATTAGTTAATAGTGAACTACCACTTAAATCTGTGTGCTATTACTTACTAATTCGTTAATCAGAGTTACTTATTAGTTAATTGTAGTTACTAGATTGTTAATATTGTGTTACTCATTTGTTCCTGTGTAGTTATTCATTAACGAAGGATCCGTATTTTAAAGTGCATATTGTCGTACTCATTCAACAATTGTTATGCTAAACAAAATACAATTCAAGTTCTGCTAACTTTAACTTTGAATTTCTTAACTTAAAATTTTGTATGTAACCGATTACCTCAAATATTTTGAGTTCCCTTTCAAGCTGCGTCGAGACTCTGTGGGAACGCCCCTGTGTGATTGCGTCATGAAGCACATATGAAATCAGTCCAATGGTGTGATGAGACATCATAGGCGGGTAACGTCACAGACCAGGAAACTATAAAGCATACCCAGAAACAGACTGCGCTAGCTTCTGTGTCCTCAGCAAGCGTTGTCTGTTTAGTGTTGTATTGGCATTGCAGTTACACATATATACATATTATGGCGAACAAGCAGCAGTTTAAGAAGTGTGCTTTTCCCTGCCCTTGTTTCCTTACGGGTGGGGATACACACAATCTTTGTGTTGCTTGTTTGGAAATGGATCATGCCCAGTCAGTTCTCGAGGGGGCTGACTGTGAGCATTGTGAGAAGCTGTCCGTGAGGACGCTCCACTCCCGCCGATCTTTCTTTGAGGAGGACGGTTCAGCTCTCGTTCCTTATAGTTCGGGTGGCGACGCTCATCATGGGGTTCGCAAATGGTTCTGACAGAGGGGTTTGAGACCGGCCTTATCTCAGCCTTTACCTGCCAGATCCAGTGCTTTATCTCAGGAAGAAGCACCCGCTGCAGTTTTATCTCCTCGGGGTGAGGCACCAGTGTTACAATTATCCGGTTCTGAGGATCTGGATGTTGTAAGCATTGATGCAGGGGATATTGAGGATTCACCACCTCATACTCCTGCTTATGAGGAGCTTATGGAGGTTGTGACTCATGCTGTAGCTAAATTAAATATTGATTGGCCAGCTGAAAAACAAGAATAACAAAATAAAAGCCTGTTGTTCCACAGTGCTGCCAGTTCATTTGTTCCCTGCCAGTTTGCTGCTTTCCACCGATCCTCCGAGGAAGGTTGTAGAACAGTCACTGCCGGTTCGCCGTTTCAGCTCGTCTTGTCTTCAACGAGCCCAAGAGGGCCCACGTCACTCCTTTGTTCATCTCACTGCACTGGCTACCTCTCTCTGCTCGCATCAAGTTCAAGGCACTGACGCTTGCTTACAGATCTGTCACAGGCTCAGCTCCCTCCTACTTTCACTCACTCCTACAAGTCTACATCCCTACCAGAAGCCTTCGATCGGTCAACGAGCGACGTCTCGTGGTCCCATCACAGAGAGCCAAAAAATCACTTTCCAGAACATTCTCATTCACAGTTCCATGCTGGTGGAATGATCTCCCCACCGGCATCCGGAATGCAGAATCCATGACAACATTCAAAAAAATCTTCTCTTCCGTGAGCACTTAACCTCATAAAAAAAAAAAAAAATATATATATATATATATATATATATATATATAAATATATATTATTTTTTTTTTTTTTTATTCTCACTTATCGGGCTTATGCTACTCTGAATAATGCCTGAACTTCGTATTTTGAGCACTTCTTGAGTTGTTTTTTGCCTCTTCACGATGACTTGCTTAATTTAGTCCCAATTTGTAAGTCGCTTTGGACAAAAGCGTCTGCTAAATGACTAAATGTAAATGTAAATGTTTCAGGGCGCCGAGGTGGCTGTTCGACCAATACCAGAGGCCAGTCTCGAGAGACTGGTCCCCTTAGCAGATTTTCTGGCAGCGTGGAAAATACTGCCAAATATATCTCATTGGGTCCTGCTTACAATAGAAAAGAGTTACAGAATTCAGTTCGGTTCTCGACCGCACAGATTTCTAGGGGTCCTCCCTACGGTGGTGGACCCCGAGCAGGCTCTGGTTATGGAGCAAGAAGCACATAATCTTGTGTGAAAGGAGGCTATAGGAAGGGCTCATTCTCCCAGCAGGGAGTCAGGGTTTTACAGCCATTACTTCATTGTTCTAAAGAAGGATGGAGGGCTGCGTCCTATTCAAGACCTGCGTCAGCTAAACCGCAGGGTTCAAAAACTTAAGTTCAAAATGCTTACACTCAAACGGATCGTGTCACAGATTCAGTCCGAGGACTGGTTTGTCACGATAGATTTGAAGGATGTGTACTTCCATGTAGCCATCCATCCTCATCACAGGAAGTTCCTTAGGTTCGCTTTCAGGGGCGAAGCCTACCAATATCGGGTTCTTCACTTCGGCCTAGTTCCCTTTCAAGGGAACTCCCGTTGCGTCGAAAGCTGACGCTATGGGAACGCTTTGCGTGATGACGTCTTGAAGCACATGTAAAATCAGTCCAATGGTGTGGCGGAACGTCAGAGGCGGGTGACGTCACGTACCAGGAAGCTATAAAAGCCGGCCCGAAACAGAAAACGAAAGCTTTCTGAGTCTTCAGTTGCGCTCTGTGTTGAATCTGTCCTTGTTATTTGGTGTTGTCTGTCTATATTATATATATATATTCAGTATGGCGAGCAAGCAGCAGTTTAGAGTGTGTGTCCATCCCTGCCCGCGTTATTTAACGGGAGGTGATACTCACACTCTTTGTGTTGTTTGTTTGGGTGAGGAGCATGCCCAGTCAGCACTCGAGGGTGGTGACTGTGTGCATTGCGACGCGCTTCCATTGCGCACGCTCCGATCCCGCTTGGCTCGGTTCAATCCCGATCGCGTTCCCCAGGGCTCGGGTCCCTCCGCGGCTGAGGCTCGGCGGTGATCTCAGACCTGGGGTTCGCAAATGGATCTGTCAGTGGATGTTGAGACGGGCTCTGCCTTATCTCAGCATCAATCTGACAGATCCAGTGCCTCTCATCAGGGTGTGGAAGCACGCATTGCGGTTTCTTCCCCCCCGATAGAGGCACCAATACTGCAACTGTCCAGCTCTGAGGAGTTGGATGTTGTGAGTATTGAAGCTGAGTCTGAGGATTCGCCACCTCAGTCTCATGCGTTTGAGGAACTGCTCGATGTTATTACTAGAGCAGTTGACAGACTATCTATTGAGTGGCCAGAGGATAGGCAGGACGTTCGTTCGAAAAGTAAGCTCGACGAACGCTTCCTGCCATCTCGTACACAGCCTCAGCGAAGAAGCCTTCCGTTTTTCCCCGATCTCCACACCGAGGTGTCGAAATCGTGGGGAAAACCGGTTTCATACAGAGTGTATGCACCACAAACATCCCACTATTCTTCCATTCACAAATATAAAGAATATGGTTATGGGGAGATGCCGAAGGTGGAGGAGACGCTTGCGAGCTATCTCTCTCCAGCAACGGCATCTTCCCTGAAAGCTCCTTCACTTCCCTCTAAGCCAGTAAAATTCACATCATCTCTGGTTCATAAATCGTATGCAGCCGCTGGTCAAGCTGCAGCGTGTCTGCATACGATGTCTATTGTGCAAGCCTATCAGGCAGAATTATTGGGGGATTTAGAGGAGGGCGGGGGAATTGGTCCTGACACAGTGGCTGAACTACGCAGAGCCACAGATCTGTCTCTCAGGGCCACCAAGGAGACCGCTAAATCAATCGGGCGGTCTATGGCAGCCCTGGTGGCCACTGAGAGGCATCTGTGGCTCAATTTGAGCGATATAAAAGAGAAAGAAAAGCACGTTCTCTTAGATGCTCCGGTTTCCACTGTTGGTTTATTTGGTGATGCAGTAAACAGTGCGGTAGCTAAATCTCAGGAAGCTGCTAAACAGGCAGCTGCATTACAAAAACTTCTCCCCCGCCGTTCTTTCATTGAGGCTGCTGAGCGGGAGCAGCCTCACTCCTCTAAAAAGAGCGCTGAACATCGTGCCACTCAAAAACAGAGTGTGTCCTCTCGTGCTCCCCCACAAAAATCTCGGGGACACGGAGGGCGCTCTCAAACCCAGCAGTCTTCGAGGGGTAAAACGGATCTGCGGACCGTTATTACCGCCAAGAAGGCTGCTGGGAAAAAGTCCTGATGTCTGAGGGCTCAGGACAAATGAGGGTAGTCCCCCCGAAGCAGAGCGGTTAACACCTCTTTTTACGGTGCCCGTCTCTCTTCGGTGCCCTCAGGGGACCGTTCTGCCAACCCTGCCACCTCTGGTGTTACAGGGCGCAGCGGTCTCCGGCGAGCACATATCTCAAGGTCCACCCGGAAACGTAGTGGCCTCGGGATGCCCGCCCCCTCTGAGGAGGGTGCTAGAGCAGTCTGTTTGGTCGTTCCCTGCCGGTGCGCCGTTACAGGGCGACGAACCGACTACTCAACAGCAGGAGAAAAATACGGTGCCGTCTCTCTTCGGTGCCCTCAGGGGACCGTTCTGCCAACCCTGCCGCCTCCGGTGTTACAGGGCGCAGCGGTCTCCGGCGAGCACATATCTCAAGGTCCACCCGGAAACGTAGTGGCCTCGGGATGCCCGCCCCCTCTGAGGAGGGTGCTGGAGCAGTCTGTTTGGTCGTTCCCTGCCGGTGCGCCGTTACAGGGCGACGAACCGACTACTCAACAGCAACAAAATCCAGAAACCAGTCTCGAGAGACTGGTACCTCTAGTAGAATCTTTGACAGCGTGGAAGCTACTGTCAAATGTTTCTCGTTGGGTCCTGCAGACCGTGGAAAAAGGGTATTAGATACAATTCTATTAACGCCCACCGCGGTTTATGGGGGTCCTGCCCACAGTGGTGGGCCCTGAGCAGGTTCTGGTTATGGAACAGGAAGTAAACACTCTGTTAGAGAAAGGGGCCATAGAATATGTACCCCCCTCCAACAGGGAAACCGGGTTTTACAACCGGTACTTCATAGTTCCAAAAAAGGACGGGGGATTGCGTCCCATTTTAGATCTTCGAGTTCTGTACGAGTACATGCAGCTCAAGTTCAAAATGTTAACCTTGAGACAAATCGTGCCACAGATCAGGTCCGAGGACTGGTTTGTCACGATAGACCTCAAGGACGCATATTTCCATCCGTCCGTGTCATTGGAAGTTCCTGAGGTTTGCTTTCGGGGGCAAAGCATACCAATATCGAGTTCTTCCATTCGGCCTGGCTTTATCACCCCGCACTTTCACCAAATGCGTGGATGCAGCTCTGGCGCCTCTGCGCCTCCGGGGTATTCGCATCACGAACTACATCGACGATTGGTTGATTTTAGCTCAGTCGCATTAGATGGCGGTTCAACATCGAGATGTTGTTCTCGCCCATATGAAAGAGTTGGGGTTACGGCTGAACGCCAAGAAGAGTGTGCTTTCTCCATTTTAGAGGACCACTTTTTTAGGCGTGGTTTGGGATTCAGTGTCGATGCAGGCGCGCCTGTCATCGCCACGCTTCGATTCCATCCTGGCAGCTGTGAGAAGTGTAAAGCTAGGCCAGCTACTCACTGTCAAACAGTTCCAGAGACTGTTGGGTCTCATGGCAGCAGCTTCCAACGGGATACCTTTTGGACTGCTGCACATGAGGCCCCTGCAGTGGTGGCTCAGGACCAGAGGGTTTTTCCCCGAGGGGCAACCCATTTCGCACAATCAAGGTCACGCGGTGATGCCTACGTGCCTTGGTTATGTGGAAGAAACCTTGGTTCCTGTCCCAGGGCCCAGTGCTGGGAGCTCATTGTCGTCGCAAACTGCTAACGACGGATGCTTCCCTCACGGGTTGGGGAGCGATCCTGAGGGTCGCTCATCTCAAGGTCTGTGGGAAGACCATCATCGTTCCTGGCATTCTATAGCCTAGAGATGTTAGCTGTCTTCCGGGCTCTGAGGAGCTTTATCACAGGTCTCAGGGGACACCATGTGTACTACATACGGACAACACGTCGGTAGTCGCCTATATCAAGGGGGTTTGCGCTGGCATGCCATATCCTCTTGTGGTCCCAGGGGAAGTTGCTGTCACTCAAGGCAGCCTACATCCCCGGGGTCCAGAATATAGGAGCAGACACTCTGTCGAGACAGGGGCCGAGGCCCGGGGAATGGTGGCTCCACCCCCGAGGTGGTGGAGCTGATATGGAAATTATAAGTGGATCTGTTTGCGTCTCGAGAGACGTCTCACTGTCCACTTTGGTTCTCCTTCACGCATCCAGCTCCTCTGGGACTGGATGCTATGGTACAGACGTGGCCGAGGCTACGTCTGTACGCCTTTCCCCCAGTTGCTCTGCTCCCGGGAGTTCTGGAAAGAGTTCGCAGGGACCGGGTTTGCCTGCTTTTTATAGCCCCGCGCTGGCCGGGCAGAGTATGGTTTCCCGATATTGTGTCCCTCCTCGACGGGCATCCTCTGGAGTTACCCGTCAGGAGGGACCTTCTGTCCCAGGCAGAGGGCTTGATATTTCACCCTCGGCCAGAACTGTGGAACCTGTGGGCTTGGCCTCTGAGGGGGCCCAGCTCATAGAGTCAGGTCTCTCAACTGAGGTTGTTGAGACCATTCTACAGTCCAAGCTCCCTCCACGAGGAAACTTTATGCCCTGAACTGAAGAGTATTCACCTCTTTGTGTAGTGACCGTCGGTTGGATCCAGTCAACTGCCCAATTGGTACAGTTCTGGAGTTCCTGCAGGACCGGTTCACTGCAGGTCTGACCCCGTCCACTTTAAAGGTTTATGTGGCGGCCGTAGGTGCTTACCACAGTCCTTTGGGTGGAATGTCTGTGGGGAAAGACCCTTTGGTATCTCGTTTCCCTCGTGGCACTTGGAGGTCCTCCTCCCTTTCGAAATCGGACCAGGAGGCGAATAATTTGCTTTGCCCTGTTCGGGCGTTAGACGCTTATGTCCACAGAGCTGCCCTGTGGCGTAAAAGTGACTTTTGCTCCCCTAACAAGGGAGGTCCAGTGTCTAAGCAAAGGATGAGCAAGTGGGTGGTTGAGACTATCTCACTGGCTTATGAGGCGGCTGGACAGCCTTCTCCTTTGGCTGTCCGGTCGCTCTCTACTAGGAGTATGGCGGCCTCTAAGGCCCTTATATCAGGAGTATCGTTACAGGACGTCTGTGATGCGGCAGGCTGGTCCTCACCGCACACCTTCGTCAGGTTCTACTCTCTGGATTTAGACTCTACTCTAGGGTCTCATGTTTTGTCTTCTTAGTGCTGCTCACATGATTACACACAGGACAGACATTTGTAGCTATGGAGGCGTTGGTATAGACGTTCCCATAGCGTCAGCTTTCGACGCAACGGGAGTTCCCTTGAAAGGGAACGCCTCGGTTACGACTGTAACCTCGGTTCCCTGAAGAGGGAACGAGCGTTGCGTCGCCTTGCCATATCTCCTTCATGCCTGTCAGCGCGACTTCAGACTTTACGAAGCTTTCGTTTTCTGTTTCGGGCCGGCTTTTATAGCTTCCTGGTACGTGACGTCACCCGCCTCTGACGTTCCGCCACACCATTGGACTGATTTTACATGTGCTTCAAGACGTCATCACGCAAAGCGTTCCCATAGCGTCAGCTTTCGACGCAACGCTCGTTCCCTCTTCAGGGAACCGAGGTTACAGTCGTAACCGAGGCGGTTTATCACCCTGCACTTTCACGAAATGCATGGATGCAGCTCTGGCTCCACTGAGACTCCAGGGCATTCGCATGTTGAATTATATCAAAGACTGGTTGATTTTAGCTCAGTTCGAGCAGATGGCTGTAATGTCTCTCAGGGCAGTATATATAAAGTTGAGGCTGAGGCCCGGGGAATGGAGCCTTCACCCCTTGGCGGTGAAGCTCCTATGGGAGAAATTCAGTCAAGTACAAGTAGATCTATTTGCATCTTCAGAGACAACTCACTGTCCCATGTGGTTCTCCCTCACGCATCCAGCTCCCCTGGCTACACCTGTATGCTTTTCCTCCGATATCTCTTCTCCCGGGAGTTCTGGAGAGGGTTCGCCGGTACGGGGCCGGTCTACTATACGTAGCCCTGTACTGGCCGGCCCGAGTTTGGTTCTCAGACCTGGTGTCCCTTCTAGACGGCTCTCCGATGGAGACTCTGATGAGCAGGGACCTATTGTCCCAAGCAGGGTGCACGATTTATCACCCTCACCCATAGTTGTGGAAACTGTGGGCCTGGCCCCTGAGGGGGCCCAGCTCATAGAATCTGGTCTCTAGACTGAGGTCGTGGAGACCATACTATGGTATTTTTTCTGGACTGGAGTACATTTTTGCTACTTTTTTCAATTTAATTCAAAGATTGAAATCAAACTTCCTTTGTGTTGTGTAAACTCTTAACAACAAAATTACCCAATTGTAAAAATGCAATGAGTGAGCAAACATTTAGGTGAGATAAATGTAATAAAAAAAATGATAAATTTTTTTTTTCTATATCGTCATAAATATCATTATTGCAAATATTCTTGAAATATCTATATCTAATAGGTTATATCGCCCACCCCTACTGCTTACCACACTCTTTTGGGTGGTGCATCATTAGGGAGAGATCCTCTCATTTTTCGTTTTCTTCATGGCACTCTGAGACTGAGGCCTTCACTGCGCACTAGAGCACTGGCTTGGGATTTGGCCTTTGTGCTTGAAGACCTGACTTTGGCTCCCTTCGAGCCTATTGAAGAGGCTTCAAAAAAGTTCCTTACATTAAAACCTTTCTCCTTGCTATTTCTTCTATCAAAAGAATTGAAGAATTACAAGCCCTATCGGTTGCTCCTTCATGCCTAGAATTTGCACCTGGTATGGTGAAAGCCTTCCTTCACCCTAGGCCGGGTTATGTCCCTAAGGTCCCAACTAATGTTGCAGGTCCCATTATGCTGCAGGCCTTCTGTCCTCCACCTTTCTTATCATCAGATCAGGAAAAACTTAACCCTCTGGAGTCTGAGTGGTTTTCTGGGCCCTGGAGGTGTTCTGACATGCTCTGACATTAGTGCTTTTTTCAGTTATTTATAAACATGTTAATGGCAAAGGTGTAAATTCACTCTATATAGCACAAACAGGGCTACCAAAATATGTGATCACCATGCATGTATATTTTTTAATTTTTAAGAGAATAATGTTTATGCGTGGTTATTGAAAAAAATAAAAATGAAAGTTGCTGAAATATGACCACAAAACTCATAATAAATATGTGTCAATAAGACTTTTGACTAATGGATGTTGTTCCTTCGAGTTCTGGCTTCAAACTTATGTGAAAATAGTCTTGCTTTATCGTTCACTTAAAACTATACATTGATTTAAATTGATGTAAAACAGGTTTTGCTTGGAAAGCCAATATGCAAGGGGGGCGTGAACGAGGAGTGGTTTACACCTGAAAATACAATGTCCCACCCACTCTGCATAATTAGCCATTCATTCAGGTGTGACACTGACTGAGCCACAATGCAAGGACAAAAGATATATTTAGAAGAAGACTTATATTGACCATTTAAGATTTTGCTTACATCTATCTTGTAAATATGTTTTGCTATTTTATTAAAAAGGTTACAATTACAACAATAATTACAATTTCAACAATATTTTAAGTGTACTCTTTCTTTGTAAAAAAAATATTATAGGCCTACATTTTATCTATGTATTCATTAGTTTTAATATAGCCAACATTGGAACAGCTAACATCTTAGTTGATGACTTTATTTTTGACAAAAATTGTATTTTATATATATAGAAATTGCTAAACAAAAGCTTATTTGATGTGGCAGTATATTCTACAGTAAAAACTGTACCCACATCTAGTCAACAAAATGTTGTCTTTCATATTTCGCCTGACTGTAACGTTGTTTTTATGAAATATTAGGGCATAATTATGTTAATTTGCAGTTTAATACGTTGCTTATACAAATAGCCTACATTTTATTTCAACGTCGATTTTTACTCATCTCAGTATAGCAATACAGTTTGCTAAAACATCATCATTCATTCACACACGCGATTTAAATTTAAACTGTCTTTTTGCGAGCTGTGGTAAACAGCGCGCTGCCGTTCATTCATTCACAAAACAGAAACGCGATTCACGTGAGAAGGAAAAAAACGTACTACAGTTTTCCTCAGCTCAGTCGGATCCTTGCTCCTTGATATACCCGCACTTCTGAGGGACATTTTCCATTATTATTATTCCTCACAGCGCTGCGAGACGGTGTAAACAAGTAATGATCTGAATAAACTTGTGTTTTCTCGAGCTGATATGGGGGCGTTCACAGGTTTGCGTGGATTGCCTCATTCATTTGCGTATGAATAGCGCGCGCTCTCCGTAGGCGGAGTCACATTACATTTGAATGAGCTGTAATGAGCTCTACTGGAATCGCTCTCTTTTAATACAGATTTCACAAGATGAGAATATTTGTTTTTTATATAAATTACTTCATTTAAAAGAAGAGAATTCAAGCGTCATGCCTGTGTGTCTGTATGCCTGTTTGACTGAGTATTCACTGAGTTATTGTTCATTTTCGGACGCGTTTCAGAATGGACTTCACTGGCAGAGAGAAGGCAGAACTCGCTTTGTGTTTATTTTTCTTTATTTGGCAAAAAGCACAACACTTTGTTTTTATTGTGAGTATACACAAAAATAATACACACTTAACAGGATCGATTGATGTATGAAACTCCTATGGAAAATCAAAGTCAACGGAGTATTTATGAGTTTCTTTTACACTGATAAAAAAAAAGCGAGCTGGTATCGCCCGGCGATACAGCCGACCTCAGGGGGTTAATCTGCTATGCACTGATAGGGCTTTGGATGCTGTGGCGAAAGTCAGATCAACTCTTTCTCTGTTTCGGGTCACCTAGAAAAGGGTACACTGCATCTAAGCAGAGAATGAGCAAGTGGGTGGTTGAGGCTATCACACTTACTTATGAAGCGGCTGGTCAGACTTCATCTATGGCTGTCCGGGCCCATTCTACCAGGAGTATGGCTGCTTCAAAAGCTTTATTGTCGGGTGTCTCCCTTCATGACATTTGTGATGTGGCAGGCTGGTCCTCACTGCATACATTTGTGAGGTTTTATAACTTGGATATAGGCTCCACTCCAGGGTCTAGGGTGCTTGTATCTTAGTGTGCGCAATGATTTCACACAGACAGGCATTGGTTATTATGGCGTCATGGGTATGGTTCCCACAGCGTCTCGACGCAGCTCGAGTTCCCTTGAAAGGGAACGTCCTCATGTATGTAATCCTGGTTCCCTGAAGAGGGAATGAGAAGCTGCATCACCCTGCCATCCTCCCTGCTTGCCCGTGATCGACTTACTTCAGCCTATAAGAAGCTAGCGCGGTCTGTTTCTGGGTATGCTTTATAGTTTCCTGGTCTGTCACCCACCTATGACTTTTTGTCACACCATTGGACTGATTTCACACGTGCTTCATGACGCAATCACGCAGGGGCGTTCCCACAGCGTCTCAATGCAGCGTCTCGTTCCCTCTTCAGGGAACCAGGGTTACATACGTAACCTGAGACGTTTTGTCAACTTATTCAGATTTACAATGTAGTTGATTGAGGTGTGTTCATTTACAGTTGGAACTAAACTCTGTTGAACAAACTTCAAGCTTCAATGTGCTGAATTGGTTTATTCCACTTTCTGGCTTGCTTAGTTGGCGACGCTATATATTTAGCAATATTATTGATTTGACAGCACTGACACTATTGGATAAGAAATAAACTTGAACTGATCTGAACTGAATGATGACCAATGTTTTCTCCAGAGCTGTTTTATAGATTAATTTAACTAATTTCATAATTGATTAACATTACACAGCTATTGAACTGAAAAGAATGAACATTGAACTGATTTCAGCTGAACAACGATATTATTTTCTTTTTAGTGCTGCTTTACAGCAGAATGGAATTGTTTGCATCCCTGAATCATTATTTTACTGTTTTGTCACTATAAAGCTGCATTGAAACAATCTGTATTGTATAAAGTGCTATATAAATACAAATCAATTGACTTGATTGGCCCTTGAGCTTCTGTTTTCCATATTTGAATTGTATATGTATGTTGAAAGGTTCATTTGAAGTTCATAACCACCATTATGCTGATTAGTGTGTCCTTCAGTTGAGCTTTTGACCCTTTACTTTTTTTGCATGATTTCTTCTGGCTGCCATAACTATGTTTATCAGGCACATTTACTATAGTTAAGAAAATTTTGATATTGGCTACTGATAATATGTGGTCTGATTCACTGATCTCACTGAGTGTCTAATCTCTGATTGTAAAGATGTGTTATTAACTTTACATTATTTCTGACAGAACCCTGATAAACTACAGCATGAGGTCCAGCAACTATCCACTGTAGACATTAGATATTGTGTCTGATGCAAAACATCTCTGATGTGAACGGTGTAGATATGGTAACAGACAGATATTCCACTGGGGATAATGAATGTTTGACAGGTGTTATCATCAGAAGTTGAGTCAGCTGCAAGGTTGTGAAGGAACTCTATGAAAAGTTGTGTGGTTTGTTCTTTTTCAGACACATTTGAGGACACTTCTAGTAGAGAGGAACTGGCAGGACTGTGTGATTTGCAACACCACCATCAGAAGGTTGATTGATGCACTACAAACCGTTGAGACATAAATAACCATGTGTAACATTGATCTACTGATGAATGAGAGCCCTTTTTGAAGCCATTGTCAGTGCAATCTATATACACAGATTTTGTTCAAATTTTATATGGATCATTTTGCATGTTTGAATTTGTTGACAGTCTTTAGAGAGCAGTGTTTCTGAGAGAGAGTGTGAAGTTGAATGTATGTGGATGTGGATGGTCAAAATGACTAGAATTACTTGCAGCATTCTTACATTTCTGTGTTTCATGAGACTACAGCTTGTGGAACTCACTAAACCAAGGACTTTCCTTCTTGATGCCACGGTCTCACCCTCAGGACATGCTGGCACTTCTATTGAGATGGTCGTCGAAAGACAGCTGGAGAAAGGGCCAGAAGCAGAGTATGGTCACTCAAATGTCCTGCACAAGTCATGCTTGGGAAGGTGGTTTGGGTCGATCAGTTAGTTGTTCTGTCATTATAGGACTCAAACTTACATACCATATTTAGCATGAGCAGTATTTGAGCACCTCTGGACTCTAAGTTTATGGTAAGGGATGTTACATTTCTGAAACACACTCTAAGCAGGAGACCAATGACAACAGATTGGAGCTGGCTGACCAATGAGAGCAGACTGGAGCTGGCTGACCAATGAGACCAGACTGGGCTTTTTGGAAGGCGGGTTTTTTAAGAAACCGAAACTTAAAGTGAAAACAGGTACTGCAACAATGTATATTGCAAGAAAATTTTGTTTTGTGAACATTGAATCATGTAAACGTATTCTAGTAGATCCCTGAACAAAATTATGACCCTCTAAATGAGCATTTACACTCCCACAAGGCACTTTGAATACCAAGGACTGCCCTTTGGCCTGTCCAACACGCCGGCTCTCTTCCAGGCTCTTGTTAAAACAGAGGTGTCCAGTTCTGCTTTTGGAGGGCCACTTTCGCTGACTCACCTTAAAGGTAGGCCTACCTGCGTGCTGACGTCATCTCACGCTTTGTTAGGGGGCGCACCCGTGATGTGCTTCACTCATGGGAAATACACATTAGCGTTGTTCTTATATATATATATATATATATAGCGCCTTGGTCATATCCAAAAGGCTTCAAAACCTTCAATGGTGTAGTGAAATAACATGAATGTTGGATTGCTTATGATTATATATTTTTTAATAAGCTTTCACACAAACTCTAGCTCATAGCTAAAAGACATCATGCCAGCCTTCCATGCAAGCCAGATTATTTACGCAAATTAACTCCAATGAAGGAACTATGTTTTTTTTTGTTTTTTTTGTTTTTTTTCACTGTAAACTGTAGAAAATAGCCTGTAGAGTATTTTGCATGGATGGGAGGCAAAAAAGTTTGTACATAATATTATGTGGAAAAATTACATGGTCATATTTGATCAACTTGAATATATGGACATTTCAAGTAATGATTATATAATTCTTACACTGAAAACAATTCTGCAGTTGTACAGTTATTAGTTATTTTGTGCAGGTCATGTGTGGAGCTCAGAGGCCCGTCAGAGAGTCCTGGACATCAGTAAAAATGGCCACAAAGCCCTGAAAAAGACACAAACAAATTTAGACTGTATCACTGTGTTTTCCAACCATTTTGCAATATCAAACGAAATCCAAACCCCATTTCAGAATACAAACATTCAATAGTTTAACATTTAATAGTACTCACATTTTTTATAAGCAATTGAGAATTGATCAATCTAAAGCCTTTCAGTGTGGGTAAGGGAAAACCAGCCTTCAGGGCCGCTAAAATACAAAGTGGAAAAAGGCGTTAATTATCAGTTACCAGACTTTCTAAAAACCAGTTTTGCAAAGTCTATAGTTTTCAGAAGTTGCTTTTTTGGTTGCAAGTTTGTAGTAAATGCAATATCATACCATTTATTTTTGGAAGTACAAACATCTTCACTGCCATCACTGCCATTTGCTCGAGTGTGTCAGTCTGTACATTGAATGATTAGACAAAGATAAAACATCTTATAATGCTGATCTACCAAAGTGAATATTTGACATGAATCATCACTGTCTGGTCTCACCTTAAAATCACCAATCTCAGATGATCCGAGAGTCAGCGTTAAACTTGATGCAGCATTCAGGGCAAAAGATGATGTAGAGTTTCAGAAAACATACACTTTTTTTTATATATATATATATTTGTTTTATATCTTGGGCTTACTTAAAGTATTCATGCATTAAGAAATCAAATTTTGACATATAAGAGGTCATTTTGCTACAAAACCATAGTGTAAGTTTGAGCTTTTGCTGAAAGCAAGCTGTCAAAGCTCATCGACTCATTTTGTACTTTATTATGTAATAGAGATGAATACACCAGTGCAAGACTGCTGATCAGCGCAGATTATTTAATCATGGCAGCTGTAATAGTCATCATGCTGAATTTAATTAAATGTCTAGCATTCTAATCGAGAGAAAAAAATAGAAATAATGGTTATTCAGTTACCATGTTAAAATATACTGCATCATTCATAGCATTGATGATATCATATATCTATATCATGTGTGTGTGTATATATATATATATATATGAGAGAGAGAGAGAGAGAGAGAGAGAGAGAGAACGAAAAAAATCAAAAGATAGATAGAATGAAAAAAAATGAAAATATGAAAAAAATTACTACACTTGCGATGGAAACGCATCATCACAGTCTGCATAAAGGGTCCGTGTGTAATACTTATTTCATATGCAAAGATGCAGTGGGCATTAAAAAATAGGGTAGAAAATGGCCAATTGTTTCTAAAATATAAGTGTGTTTGATACTAGTAACATTATAAGTGGACATCAGGGAACTTAATAAAAAAACAAAAAAACAAACAAACTGGGTAACGCTTTAGATTACAGCCCGGAAAGTACTGTACGTGTTTTTATTGTACTTATCCTGTAACTACATGAAACAAGAGAATATTTACCCAGCATTTAAGCAAAAGTTGAAATAGGTTTAGTTTTACTTGCCTTGAAACACAGAAGCCAAAACTTAATCAGTGCACTTTTGCTATCAAAACACTATGTACCCCGTAATTCTAAAAAGCCTTTACGTATTAGTACACTATTATAACAAAAACCTACGCAGTATGTACTTAATAAATTGCTCCCAAATATAAGGTTGTTGTACCCAGTGGCGTAACTTTGTTTTAACCCTTTGATGCACAACATGGGTCTAAAAAGACCCGACTGAGTTTTCATTTTCTATATCTTTGCAAGAAATTTATTTAATCATTCAGTATTCCAGGTATTCCTCAATTAACTTGTTTTAGATCATTACAAATCAATATTTAAATTTTTCTTTCTTACTTTTCGAATAAAAATTGTTTTTGTGTCACTACCCCTCTAATGCGCAACATGGGTCTAAAAAGATCCGTATTCATGTTTCTTTGCTGAATCTTTGAAATAAATGTATTTTATCATTTATTAATCCAGGTATTCATTAAATATCTTGTTTTTGATTTTCAAAAATCATTATGTTTATTTTTCCTTTCTTACTTTATAAACAAACACGTTTTTTGTATTTCTACATCCATTTTACACACATGGGTCAAAAATGACCCATATAGGAACCTTTGATATGTATAAATATATTTACTGCAGAAAACTATTCACCTGCCACACATTTCACAATTCAACACGGCTGCTTTTGTATTTTTCATGCATGTAAGTTTTATTTAAAAAAAAAATTTGTCACAGAAAAATATAGATATAGCCTCGTAGGCTAAGGTTACCTTGAAAACCATTACTAGTGTGAAAGAGAAACATGTCCAATACCATTAGCTAGCTTGCGTCGACATATTCTATTTTATCTAATGTTTGCTAGGTCAATAAAATTTAATTTGCAATAGAAAGTTATATATACACGTATATATTGTCACTGTTGGGCAGAAACCTTGTACCGTTATTCATTTTTATTTGTGGTCATAAATCAATGCTATCGGTCACATAAGCCGGTGTGTGGTGGCGTTCTGGTGCACTATGGCTGCTGTCGCATCATCCAGGTGGATACTGCACATTGGTTGAGGAGATCCCCCTACAGTTGCACTACACTACAGTTCAATTTCAGTGTTATCGGTTAGGCATATATGCGTGTTATGTGTGACAAAGTGGCCAATAAACATATTTCAAGTGTTACAGTAAATGTGTTGATCTAAACAACTGTGACATTGGTTATTTTAACAAAAAGTTTTCTTTATTCTTTTGTTTTATCACGCTTGCATAGATGGGTCATTTTAGACCCATGTGTGTAAACTTGATGTTTTAACACAAAACGTATAAAAAAATATTAAAATATGAATTCGTGATCATTGAATTTTTTTTATATATATATATTCATAAATCATGAAATTAATAGATCATGAAATAGTAAATGCTCAAATAAAGTGATTTCAAAAGGTGAAAAAAAAAATGCCAAGCCATGCATGAAATAACATAGGAAATGAATACGGGTCTTTTTAGACCCATGTTGTGCATTAGAAGGGGTATCCATTGTGTGCGCATCAAAGGGTTAAAAAGTGGGTGGGACAGGTGGGGTGGGGGTTGCTAATACAATTCTAAATCAGATATATGTACAATAACATTACGATGTCCAGCAATCAATTTAAATAGTAGGCTACATGGGGTTTAATTTGTCGTTTAATGAGATGTAGCCTAATATATGTTGTCAGTGCGGCGAATTTTCGTGTGAATAAATACATAGATCCACTTAATTGACCAACGTGTATCTTAATGGTCCAGTGGGGGAACTTTCGCCAACCGTGTCAGAGGTTTTGGGTTCTAATCCGCTCTCGTTTTTATTTATTTTTTCATCAAAACCGATTATGTTCATCAGTGGTTGTATATCAAGCAGGGACACGCTTGTGTGCGTTATGTTTTGTGATTTCACCAGAACGAATAAAGAGTATCCGCAACGGATTGAAGTGCGTGTCCGAGTGAACAGTGCGGCGTGTGCGTGAGCCACACGAGAAAACACTGTATCCGCGGCACTGATCGCAGTGGCAATGAGCACTTTGATCACTTGATTTAAAAAACACATTTCAGCGCTAGATCGTCTATTATTTAAAAAACTAACAAAATTAATGCTCTGCCAGTTAACTGGAGATGTTATATTTATTTGTAGAATTGATACATTCGTGCCGCGAGATGTTTTAAAAAGTGGTGAGGACAATATCGACCCTGGCAAAAAGTGGAGGGGACATGTCCCACCCACAAATTGGGTTGTACCATAATAGAAGAATAAGTGCCCCTTAGTTCTAGAATAATTACAGTAGAAATAATTTGTTAATTTTCCAGGTTGTTACCCCTTTATTCCCCAAACTTTACATATTGTTCCCCTATACCTACACTTACATACTTTAGAGACGTTATAATTACAGAAAGGTACGTTGTGAATTTGTTTTACTTACACAGTACTTTCCTTTTCGGGCTGTAATCTAAAGTGTTACCAAAAACTGCAATGCATGATTGAAATGAAAACACAACTAAAAATGAAGCTCATTTGACTGCTTCTTTAACTGGACAAATATCAATGAAACTCACTTTTTCATTTGGAAAGCTCCAGTCAGGTTTTTGTCAATCCGAGCACTTGCACTGAAGCTGCCGTCCTGCAGGTGGAGTGAGAGAAGAACACTGAAGTTCATGCTAAGCTGAATTGCTGTTTCCTTTTTGATTAATTGAAAACTTTGGTGAACACATGGTTCTATATCACTGTTTGCAGTTTCGACTTTACAGCTTATACAGTGTCGTGGCTAGAGGATTCGGGGCCCCCTGAAAAAATATTGATGTGGGCCCCCACCACCCTCCACCAATATCATATACTGTACAATATATGAGCATGGAGGCCCACATGTAACTTAACAGGATTTTCTTAGGATAAAAGGATAACAAAGCAGATAACAAATAAATGTAAATAAAGGTTTTTACTGAACATCAGCAAAAGCAAAATACACAAAAATAACATTAAATATAAAAGCCCAAAAATAGCAAACACACAAAAAAATTTCACCTCAGGACATGACTCTGCTGCTTCTACACCAACAGGATTCAGAGAGTGTGGCACAGGGTGAATATGTGGCAAGGGGGTTTATTTTCTTCATTTCAGGCTGAACCCCTTTCACTTTGCCAGACATATTTGCCCCATTGTCAAATCTTTGTCTCCTGCAATCTGAAATATCAATGCAATGCTCCTCCAAAGTCTTCAATATCATTTCTAATATTTCTCAGCCAATCTTACCATTGAAAGCCTTGAAGTGTAAAAAACGCTCAATTATCTCCCACTGATCGTTCTCTTTCTCTTTCTTTGCTACATATCTTACCAGAATCCCATTCTGCTCCATATGAGAAATGTCAGGAGTTGCATCACAGATCACAGAATAATAAATTGCATGCTCTCTTTCCTTCAATATTTCTTTCGAGATCTTTTCTACACAGATCTCAATGAATTCATTTAGTGATTCTGGGCTTAGGTAATGGGTAACACTTTATATTAACTGCACGCTATTAATCATTAGTTAAGCATTAGTAAACAGTTAATTCATCATTTATAAAGCATTAATAGACATTAACAAGCAGTTTATAAATACAGTTATAAATGCAGTATTCTTAATTTATAAGCATATCTATAATGTGTTTAATAATTGTGTTTTCATACTTAATTAATGATCAATTTATCATTTCTAAATGAAGTATTTCATTATTTACAAACCGGTTATTTAGGAGTTGTCAGTGGTTCATAAGATCACTTAGAAAGTGTAAGTAAAGGATTAATAAACTGTTTAAATACATATTATTATTCAGACATATAGTAATAGTTACTTAGTGTGTTAATAAATGGTTTATTAACATGTATTTCTACTGTAATTCAGGGTTAATTCGGGTAGTTATAAAGCATTTAGTAGTGGTCAGTTCACTATGTTTGTTAGCTAATCTAAAGTGAGGACTAGTTATGCCTTGTAAAGCGTTTATAAAGAAGATTTAAAGGCTGTTCATATTTTTATGTTCTGTATCGCTGTGTTGTATTTGTTTACTTTTTTCTGTTTAGAAGAAAACTGTGTCTTTAAATCTCCTTTATAAATGCTTTACAAAGCATAACTAGTCCTCACTTTAGATTAGCTCACAAACATAGTTAACTGACCACTACTAAATGCTTTATAACTACCTGAATCTACTACATTTACTTACACTTTCTAAGTGATCTTATTAGCCACTGACAACTCCTAAATAACCGGTTTGTAAATAATGCAATACTTCATTTAAAAATGATAAAGTGATCATTAATAAATTAAGAAAATACAATTATTAAACACATTATAGACATGCTTATAAATCAAGAATACAGCATTTATAACTGTATTTATAAACTGCTTATTAATGTATATTAATGCTTTATAAATGATGAATTAACTGTTTACTAATGCTTAACTAATGATTAATAGCGTGCAGTTATTATAAAGTGTTACCAGGTAATGTGTCATTCTTGCACCTGTCCTCCTCTCTGACACTTTTTGCAAATGATCACTGAGCAGAGGATCATAACGAGCCAATATGAGCTCTAATGTGCCAAGGAAGTTACCATTGCAAACATCAAATAAATTGTCTCTGGTTCCTCTGAATGCTAAGTTTCTTGATGCCCAAAAAAGTGTGATATCTTTCAAGAATTGCTTTGGTTTTTTTTTCAACTTCCAGTTGTATTTGTTTTTGCAAGCTGCTATCTATTCCTTTTGCTTCTATCATAGAGTATTTCAGATTTTTGAGGTTATCCTGTGAAAAGAGCATTCATGGCATCCAATATAATGAATCCATGCTTGGACTGTACGTCACCCAGTCTCTCTTCTGTTTTTCTCGCCCATTTGCTGACTTACTAAACTTGAGATACTCTGGAAATTTCTTTCCTTCTGAATCCTTGGGCATAATAGCTTTCAGGTCTGTCTGACTGGCAGTGGCTAGCTTTCTAACAATCACCTCACGCTCACGATCTGTGAACCTCTCTGGCCATAATCCTGGATCAGCTGTCAAAAAATCTCCTCCACTCTCGCCTTCATTTCTCCCTGCGCTTGCTGAGATTGGGCTGTCTGTGACTGTGTCCTGACTGGCGCTACTTTCAGCTTCTTCACTTTGACCTTCACTAACTGATGTTGGCCTACTTTCATGCATTTGCTAGGTTGAAGAACCTGGCTCTGTAGACAACATTTTGACCACGTAATCATTCGGTGGATTGTGGTGCGCACCGATAATGAAGAGTGACAGTACTCGGCAGGCTGTAGACGGCTGTTTTCTTATTCCCAGCGAAATAACATTACAACCTGTCTTTAAGAACGTCTTGATCGACTGGGATACAACAACTCTCCTGGCCTCCCTCTCCTTCTTTTCATGGCGTTTCTAGTACCCTGATTTATGTTTTATTTTCCCCGACATTTTTCATTCAGTCAGTCAGTCTCCTGCTCTTCCACCAAGTTCATCGTTAACTTCAGGCACTGCCGCTTCAACTCTGATTGGTTCTGTTCACGAGCTGGGATGGGAATTACAATCTTATTGGGTCCATCTGATGTTTGTCACTGACTGAATAATTAATACTTTAGATCGGACTAAACCATTTTAAGGGAGGTAAGAGAAGCAGATATTTGGACAAAATATTCTTGTGGTTTTAATTTAAATCTCAGGCACACAATTAATATAAATATTATAATTATTCATACAACAGGGGCCTATATAGTATAACTGCTGGATTTTGTGGGGCCCCCTGGGCAGCGGGGCACATTGTCACCACCTTTCACCTCACTAGTGATGGCCCTGGTCTTGCCAACATGTTTTGTGCAATTTTGATATTAGCCTTTTCCTGTTAAAGTGTGAGAATTCCTCTTCCATTTTTTTGTTTACAATGTTTTTGTGCATAATTTGTGTATCCAAACACGAAACTCACCACATCCAGTCTGAAGAGAGGCACCAGCGTACCATCAGGTTTAACAGCGGAGAACTTTGCTGTAGCCGGCACATGAATGTCTATCTCCCCTGAACTGAAGGAGAATAGTGGCGTATCGCTGGCGTATAACAGCACCTGCATCTCCATGTTGGGATACAATGTGCGTAGCTGAACAAATAATTTGTAAACAGAGCACATTATTCATCTTGATAACAACTTGATTTTACTTGAAAACTATAGAACATGGAACAGACACATTTTAGACATGTAAATACACATGAGATTCATGACTGGTGTTACATCAGTGTATGCAAACGTAGTCATATTCTCTAGTTATTTACTGGTTGACATTAAACATAAGATATTTTATAAAAAAAAATGTTTCCTTACGACCTGTACATACACTGACCTGTGGAACGAAGGCACCAAACTGACTGGTGTTCAGATGGATTGGAGAAATCTTTGGTATCTACATTAAATGAGAAGAATGAGTGACTTAATAGCTAAATCTATATTTTAAATCTGTAAGAGGACATGATTCCTTGTAAGTCTATAATGAGTTGTGATGCTGTATAGTTTCATTCATTGGAGATGGTAAAAGTATTTTTTTATTTTTGTACTTCCTCACCATGTCATCTGTGATGTTGATTTGAAGAGCCCCAGAGCTGAGGAATGCATACGCTGCTGAATTCACTAAGAACTCAGAGGCAGCCACTGAAAGCATGTAGTTTTCTGCATACGGCACGTCAAACACGCTTGCAGAGAAAGGCGGTTCAGACGGAGAACTGCGGCTGTAAAACTCACCCTGTCACAGGAACAACAACCAAACGTCATTGGCATGTTACGGTAAAAATTCCAAAGCGAATAAATAAAATCCATAACACTGTTTACAAATCGAGAAATCTATTCGAATTCTAAATATATTCAGAAAGAAACCTAATAATAGCTGGGGCTCAGGGATGGTTGGACAGCTCAGAGAAGCCAATCCTGCTCCTGGAGAGTTTAGCTCAACACTCATGCCTGGAAGTCTCTAGTGATTCTGCAGACCTTGATCAGCTGGAAAGTGGCCCTCCATGAGCAGGACTGGACACCCCTGTTGTAACTGTATGCATTTAATTTATGGCAATAAAATGTTAAGCTGGGCAAACACTGTGCAATTTTCGTCTGAATCTGAGCCGATTCCTGAGTTGTATGACTCTTTTTTTGAGTCTGGCCGAACTTCAGCTTTGTCGTGCAGTGTACAGCGAGAAACAAGAGGCGATTAACCTCTCCCGACCGGCAATCAGATGCTCGGGTTAATTACTGATGTTAGAACTTGTGAGGGTATCGCACAGTTGAAGCAGAGCTACTAAAGATTGCCCTAAACTCAGTGCCTTTTCCCTTCACTGCGCCTGCCCGAAAACAGAAGTTAAACCATGGCGACACAAAATGGATATTTTAAGTCTCAGCTCCACTATCGGACTGTATCTCGTGAGCTTTGGCTTTACATCTAATGCGATTTACTCGTACAGTGAGAGTTGGTATTTAACAAAAGAAATAGCTGAGATCGCACAGTGTATGCATGGCTTTAATCAGTATTATAAATGCTTACCTTAATATCTAACTCAAAGCTTTGTTCTGTCACAGCCGGGGAGGATGTGAGAGGGATGCTCAGAGATATATACTGATCCACAGGTATGTTAACTAGAAAGAATTAATTTGAGCGTGATTACTGTAGTCATCTAATGAAGAGGAATGTAATGCATGCTGTAGTTTTCTAAGTAGTTTTCCAAGGGTTTTGTATTTACAATCACGCCAACAACATTAATGTCATTAAGTAGCAATAGCTCAATAATACGGCTGAAATAACCCACAGTAGGGTGAATCTCACAAAATTGTTCACAGCAAATTAAAGAAAATAAGGCCTTTTTAATGATTTTTGAATAACAATTAATCACATTTATCGTAATGATTATGGAAAATAATGTCACAATGCAAAAAATATATATTATTGGTCCTAATTTTTTTATTCTTAATGCATAATATGTCTTCTTTTAACTATAAATCTATGTGATCTATATATAATATATCATTTTCAGACATTTTTGCGCCAGTACCAGGTATTTCCTGGAGAGTTGTCTCTAATCCAATTATTGCTTGTTGAATTGCCGGGCAAATCTAAAAAAATAAAATAAAAATAATAATAATGACAATGACAATACAAGACATAATGAGAAATATCACCAGCAGCAGATAATAGTGTTGGCTAATTTGTTTTGATAAAATGACAAACCTGCTCACGTATCATTTCTGATATTTGTCCACTGAAAGCACTTATAAATGGCTTGAAAAAAATGCTGCAGAATAGAAATGCTCTATTAGTGGTAGTCATAAGAGATATTCACAAATGTTGCGTGTATCTTCAGGTATCATCAGTCTTTTATGCTTTGTTAATACTTACCTAGCTCCTCCATGGAACTGAATATTCACATCTCCTACATTAGCACTACATTGAACAGTGGTGATGGAGAGACGGCCAGCATCATCCGCTAACTGCAGGAGGGTGTAGATTTGGATATTGTACACAGCCAGATCAAATGAGCCGCCATCATGGCTGCAATCATAGAACAAAAGACAATCATATTACATATCTTATAAACAATCAACTCCTTTACATTACAAATGTCTTATTTAAAACATTTTACTTTGATATGCTTAACTTGCCAGCTATCTTAAGGGATCTTTCCCATTCCTCTTTGGCAAATTACTCCAGCTCTTCCAAATTACATGACTTTCGAGCATGGACCTTAAGCTTGAGCACCCGCCATAGATTTTTAATGGGATTTAGATCTGGGCTTTCAGGGGCCACTTGTCCCTCAACAACATTTGGACCAACTTGAATGTGCTTTGGGTTGTTGTCTTGCTGGAAGACCCAGTGTTGATCAAATTTGGCCGTTTTGCCTGTTGATCTTTTCTTTCTTTTTTTTGCAATAAAATGCAATTATTTACGAATATAGCAACGTATTGTTACGAAACTTGGTATGTGTCATCGCAACCATGCCCTGAAGGACCCTGAGAAGCTTGGGGTCAGTGCATTACAAAAGTATTACTTTTTGCTGTAACGCAGTAATATAACGCATTTCTGATAAAATATTGGTAATATTACACACATTACAATCTCAGTAATACACATTACAACAACGCATTTTAACCCAAAATAATATATATTTTTAAGAATTTACCAACACCGCGAGACATTCCAGCACCAGAGGAAATTATCTGCGGGTAAAGTAGTGTCTATTTCCTGTTGCTGGAATGTGATGGTTGAGATGGCGGCAGTGATGGATTCTACATTTGTGAGATGGACATACTCCCATTATTTTCAATTTGTCAGAGAAAAGGACAAGAACGTAATAGTCAAGGACAATCTATATGTGACATCGAGAAATAGCATAAGTAACTTGTAGAAACACCTGGACCAGTGCCACGCTAACACTAAGTTAACCGAAAGACCTTTCCCTTGTCCATGAAAAATGCTGTTTTTCTCTGCTCACTTCTTGATGACGGCGCTCCTCTCAGCACAAGTTTGGTATCGTTGTAAAGCACAGCATTTCGACTCTGTGAATATTTATAGTAATTTCTCAATAGCATGCGTCTGAACCAATGAAATATGATTTTCAAACTAATATGCTTATGTAAACAAAAGGATCTTACTCCTGCTGACTGACAGCGCGCAATCCTGATATACATAGAATTAGTCTTGGCGAGTATTCACGCAAACATTATCTGTTATGTCTTAGTGATGTTTGGTTAACTGTTGGGGAAAACATTTGATGTATAACATTATCAACAACACATCTGTGTGTACAGTAGGTCGGACGGTCTGTTTCAGTAATGTTAATCAAACAATTGTGGTATCATGGAAAAAAGTTGAATATATATTTTTTTCCTATAGATATTGGTTTTGACTGGATGTTTTTACCAGGGATTTTAAGGTATGGTTGCTGGGTGATTTTGTTTTGAAACCTTCAGAAAACCAGATGTTTCTCAAAATGGACTTTGCTGACTCTATCAACTTCAAACAGGTGTAGCTCAGTAATTATTTGTCTGATTCCAACAAATCATACATCATTTTGAAGTTTTTTGTGAAAATAACAATAACAATTATTATTTTTTCGCTCATTCTGACTCATTTTGCCAGCACGGGTCTCATATGTTGGTTATGTGTCTATTCAGAATGACTAATGAGTAGCAACCTTTTTATTTTGGGAATGTCATATATGCCCATTTGCCAAAATGGTTGTTACGTGGAAAAGGGTTAATACACAGGATGACTGTACATTATCTTTTCATTACATGTTCGACTTGTTTTAACTGGTTTGCTTATCTTGGATAAAAGCTGTTTGCTAGAGTATGGGAACTGTTTTTCTTTGTGGAAGCTATTAGTTTACTACAAGTGAAATAATATATATATATTTTTTTCTACTCAAATCAGTAGTTCTTGCCCAATTCTTTACTTATAAGTCAAATAGCTGTGAAATAAGTGGGATATAAATAAACCAACGGTTATTACCACTTTACGTCGGGTTCTTGATCACCCTTGTTGGGGTTTATTTGACTTATGTCTGTGTGCATGGTCCTTCTGATGAACTAAGTTCATGAGATTGTGTAGTAAGGTTTATAGAAAATGTTATTTATTTTCAAGATCACGTCAGGTGAAACTGATTTGATTGCTGTCCCCTTCCCCATGATTCACTGGTACACTTACATTATGCCAAACTGTGTTGCCCAGTTGCCGGTGATGGCTAGTGTGAGTTGACTGACTTCCACAGATACACCAGTTCCCTCTACAAACACCAGTGACGGGTCTGGCATGCTGCATTGCACAACCCGCATGCTAGAAAGACAAAAACACACCGATTCACCATTTATGGAATATATTCATGTAGACGCAGTCATATTTTCTAAGTTAAAATAACTGTTTATTACATGTGATGAATATAAAAACTACTGACTGAATTTCATGTATTTGTGTTTGAATAAATGCATTTAGTATCTGTGAAAATTAAGAACATTTTAATTAGTTAATTTGGTTTGATTGTTTGTTAACAAACTGACTTTGATAAGACATAATATACAGTGCCGATCTTGATGTCCACCCCACCCCGGACCTCTGGGATTTCAGTACTCTTCAGTTTGCTTTGTATTTGGACAGACAACATCTGAGACACTGAACACATGCACAGAAACAGATACAGAAACACATTTCACCTCTTTAGCATCCTCATGATTAAAAAATACAAGATTGTATTTTGAAGGGTTATTCACCACTGGCAGTGTGAGTTTTTAATAAATCTTGGCTAACTAATAAACAGCCAATATCCTAATAATATACATGCTAATAAGCAACTAGTTAATAGTGAGATTTGGACCCTAAACTAATGTGTTACCATATATGTATCAAGAAAATTGCTGAAGGTACCCTTTAAGTACTCAAACAAAATAATTAAAACATAAAATATTTGTGGATTTATATTACATGTCTCTTTCAATAAATACCCATTAAGCAAGGGAATGATAGATGCTATTAAATGCCCATTAGGGGACTTTATTTCCACTTACCAAAAATTGTCTTCACTTTTATTTAAAATAAATGCCTCTCTGAATATGATGATATGATATTTGATGGGAAAAGGGAGAACAATGGGATTGGAAAAAGGTTGATTCAAACTCTGGATGGTCGCATCAAAAGCTATATCAAGTATTCTTAAAGGCACAGTATGTAAGTTTCACAGAGAGCCAAGGAGCGGAGCAAGGCCGGTGGAGTGTTACTGAGAGACACCTGTGACACACACCGGTCTCGAGTCCCACGGAGGAGCTCCGGAAGGATATAAGGAGGAATGACGACAGTAAAGGCACAAGAGAGGACCAGGACATTTTACGTTGGTGTTTTTCTTAGGGCTATCAAGCGATTACATTTTTTTTTATCTAATTAATTACACAATGTGGTGATTAATTAATCGCAAGTTAATTAAATTATACTTTAAATAAAAAGCTAAAACTGCCAGTAGATGGCGGTAAATATCTAAATGAGTAGGTCATTGAGTCATTCATTTGATTCATTCAAACAGCTTATTAATTCAGGAATTAAGTAAATGGCTCTCTTTAAGAATGTGCCATTGAATCATTAGTTCATAGAAGTTCTGCTCTGGCATCATAGGTAAAATTTTCATTGACAAAATTGTGTAATGTTGATTAACTATGTCATATAGCCTACGATATAAATATGAGACAAAAAATCATACAGGGGCATTTTTGCCCTGATATCTTGAATGTTAAGAGCAACTAACTGTTTTCTATAGGATCGATCACACAGTATGTTGTTACCATGTTCATCACCAATAAACTGTATGAAATGTAAGATGAACTACGTAAGTCTGATCTGGGGCAGGAGGGTGTGTTAAATGCATTAATAAGTTTAACACGTTAATTTTTCCCATAACTAATAAATTAAATGAACACGTTAAATCAACAGCCTAGTTTTTATTATGCCTATCTGTTATAATTAATTTTAAAACATTGTATGGTGGAGAAAATGCTTTTCCCTTTCGTGGTCACTACGAGTTACGTCAGTGACGACGAAATGGGGTTTCGCATAGAAAGCCTATCACCTTCGAGATTTAGAAAACGAGCTAATGGCAATTGAAATGCCTTGGGTCTGCGGGTTTTGCATGCGTAACTCCGCCCCACCTCGTGGGAATATAAGGAAGTACGCTGGCATAGTGCAGTATGTTTTCGCTTTGGAGCCAAGAGAATCTCTTCACTCCACAAGCCAAATCCTGAGTTTCCTTCCTCTTTCTCTACATCTCTTCGAGACAAGCGACTCTCCGGTGGTGGTGTGACGGCGATTTCAGCAAGTTCACATTGCCTGCTGATCTGTGCAGTGATCTGCCAGTGAGTGTGTTCTCTCTGACCGCTTCAACATCCGTGGAGTTTTCCTCTCACAAAAAGAGCTTGCATGCGGCACTTCTGACGGCATGCCTCGCCCGTGCACTTCTGGTTGCGGTCGGACTGTTTCTGACTCTGATGGGCACAATCGCTGCCTTGCGTGTTTGGGCGTTGATCACGCTAAGGCAGTGTTTGTGGATGAGTCATGTTCTCACTGTGGGAACATGACCATCGCAACATTACGGTCAAGACTCAATGATCTCTCTAAACGAGGGAGAGTCCCCTCATCCACATCCCGATCTACGGTCTCCTCTGGAGGTCGTACTTCGGCTGGTGGCCAGGGTGACCTGAGGGTGACGGTGTGGACTGATATTCCAAACACATTCTACTAACCCTAACCCTTTTGTTCTCCACTCCCCGCTGCTCACCCGCACCCTAATGTGGTTAAAGAAAGAACTGACACCCCCATCCCTGAGCACACAGAGTTCTCGGACGATAGTGAGCGCCGCACATGGGTCCCGCCACTATCGCCCCCCTCTGTCACAGAGTTCTCAGATGACAGTGTCCGCCGCCCACGGGCCTCACCACTCTCATCCCCCTCTGTCGCCAGACCCCTGGCAGAGCAGACCCCCGCGGAACGCTGGTCCTTCCCTAGTCTCCTCTATCAGGACGCGGCTAATGACCATGCCCCCACACCGGGCCGCTATGCCACCCACGTCCGGGCCGGTCATTCCGCCTTGCTGCACCACCGAGGGGACGTCTGTGGTTCGCATGACCCCGCTGGCAGAGTTCTTGGGAGCCTGGCAAGAGCTTCCCAACCTGTCCCGCTGGGTCGCCCGAACCATCAGGCTCGGCTATGCGATTCAGTTCGCACAGTCTCCTCCTCGCTTCAGGGGAGTCCGCTTAACTATGGTCGGTGGCAATGCCCCTATCATGAGAGCGGAGGTTGCCACCCTACTGGCGAAGGCTGCGATCGAGACTGTCCCTCCAGCCGAAATGAGGTCCGGGTTCTACAGCCCCTACTTCATTGTCCCAAAGAAATCCGGTGGGTTACAGCCAATCCTGGACCTGCGCGTCTTGATCCGCTCCCTTCACAGGCTGCCGTTCAAGATGCTCACGGCCAAATGCATTTTCAAATGTGTGCGGCCACAGGATTGGTTTGCAGCGATCCTCTACGGGAACACGGGGTTCACATCCTGAACTATCTCAACGACTGGCTGATCCTAGCTCACTCTCGAGACCAGGTTTGCGAACACAGGGACCTAGTGCTCCGGCACCTAGCTCGTCTGGGCCTTCGGGTCAACTGGGAGAAGAGCAAACTTTGCCCCGTGCAGAGGATCTCTTTTCTCGGTAGGGAAATCGACTCGGTCGGCATGTGCACGCAGCTTACGAGCGAGTACGCGCAGTCGCTGCTGACTTGCCTCCATCAATTCGAGGGAAAGAGTGCAGTTCCACTGAAACTATTTCAGAGGCTCCTGGGGCATATGGCATCCGCAGCCGCAGCAACGCCGCTCAGATTGCTTCATATGAGACCGCTTCAGCACTGGCTTCGCGATCGAGTCCCGAGGTGGGCATGGCAACACGGCACGCTCTGAGTACCAGTGTCTCTGGCTTGCCGTCAGACCTTCACCCCGTGGACAAACCTCAGCTTTCTACGGGCCGGAGTGCCCTTAGAACGAGTTTCCAGGCATGTTGTTGTATCGACAGATGCCTCCACCACGGGCTGGGGCGCCATGTGCAGTGGACATGCTGCCACGGGCTCCTGGACAGGACCCCAGTGCCTTTGGCATGTCAATTGCCTCGAGTTGCTGGTTGTACGTCTCGCCCTGCAGCGCTTCCATGCGTTGCTCAAGGGTCAGCACGTACAAGTCCGATCAGACAATACCACGACAGTAGCGTACATCAAACGACAAGGTGGTCTACGCTCCCGCTGTATGTCGCAACTCGCCCGCCACCTCCTCCTATGGAGTCAGAAGCATTTGAGGTCGCTTCGAGCCATTTATTTTCCGGGAGACCTGAACTGTGCAGCCGACGAGCTCTCACGGCTTCGGCCTCTCCCCGGAGAATGGAGACTCCATCCCCGGTCGGTTCAGCTGATTTGGGATCAGTTCGGGGACGTGCAGGTAGACCTGTTTGGTAGACCCACGACTCGTCCCACTGCGACCTGTTCTATTCCCTGACCGAGGGCACGCTCGGCACAGATGCACTGGCACACAGCTGGCCGCAGGGCCTACGCAAGTATGCGTTTCCCCCAGTGAGCCTTCTTGCACAGACCCTGTGCAAGATCAGGGAGGACGAGGAGCAGGTCATTTTGGTTGCTCCACACTGGCCCACCCGGACCTGGTTCTCCGAACTTGTACTCCTCACGACACCACCTCCCTGGTCAATTCCCCTGAGGAAGGACCTTCTTTCTCAGGGACGGGGCACCCTATGGCACCCTCGTCCCGATCTTTGGAACCTCCACGTGTGGTTCTTAGACGGGACGAGGAAGGTTTGAGTACCCTACCACCAGCGGTGGTGGCTACCATCACTTCTGCTAGAGCATCGTCCACGAGACATGCCTATGCGTTGAAGTGGAACCTCTTCGTCAACTGGTGTTCTTCTCACCGAGAAGACCCCCGTAGATGCCCGATCAGTGTCGTGCTTTCCTTCCTGCAAGATGGGTTGGAGCGAAGGCTGTCTCCCTCCATCCTGAAAGTGTATGTTGCCGCGTTCGCCGCACATCACGACGCAGTTGATGGTAAGTCCGTTGGAAAGCACGACCTGATCATCAGGTTCCTGAGAGGAGCGAGGAGACTAAATCCTCCTCGCCCTCCTCTCGTTCCCTCTTGGGACCTCTCAGTGGTACTAACTGCCCTGCAGAGTGCGCCCTTTCAGCCTCTGCAATCAGTGGAGCTTAAGTTCCTGTCAATGAAGACAGCGCTCCTGGTTGCACTGGCCTCCATTAAGAGGGTAGGGGACCTGCAGGCATTCTCCGTTGACGAAGCGTGCCTGGAATTCGGGCTGGCTAATTCTCACGTGATCCTGAGACCCCAGCCTGGATATGTGCCCAAGGTTCCCACCACACCCTTTCGAGACCAGGTGGTGAACCTGCAAGCGCTGCCCGCGGAGGAGGCAGACCCAGCCTTGGCACTGCTCTGTCCAGTACGCGCCCTCCGTGCTTACATAGACAGAACGCAGTGTTTCAGGACCTCACACCAGCTCTTTGTCTGTTATAGTGGGAAGCTGAAGGGAAAGGCTCTTTCTAAGCAAAGGTTGTCTCACTGGATAGTGAACGCCATTGCTTTGGCATACCAGCAGCAAGGTCGACCGTGCCCCCTTGGTGTGACGGCCCACTCCACCCGGAGTGTGGCCTCCTCTTGGGCTCTAGCGCATGGCGCCTCGCTAACAGACATCTGCAGAGCTGCAAGCTGGGCGACACCTAACACATTTGCGAGATTCTACAATCTCCGAGTGGAGCCAGTTTCTTCTCATGTATTCACTTCTGATTGCATAGTTCCACTGAGATATGCTTCCCAGTGTAGCCTACCTTGGTATTCCTGTGTTAAGTAGGAGTCCTTCGTCCGTGCCAGTCTCACGACAGAGAGCTCAGACTTACGCAGGGCACTGGAAGACAGCCGAGAGGTGGCGTGATTAGACTGGGAACCCCATTTCGTCGTCACTGACGTAACTCGTAGTGACCACGAAAGGGAACGTCTCGGTTACGTATGTAACCCTCGTTCCGAGTAGGGAACGGAGACGTTACGTCTCCCTGCCAATTCCGCTATACCGCTGGAAACGCCTGAGTTCAGTCTCGGCTCTTCAGCGAGAAAACATACTGCGCTATGCCAGCATACTTCCTTATATACCCACGAGGTGGGGTGGAGTTATGCATGCCAAACCCGCAGACCCAAGGCATTTCCATTGCCACTGGTGATAGGTGATAGGCTTTCTATGCGAAACCCCATTTCGTCGTCACTGACGTAACGTCTCCGTTCCCTACTCAGGGAACAAGGGTTACATACGTAACTGAGACATTTTTACTGTTACTACAAATAAAGCTATTTCTGATAATGCTATGTTTGCATTTGACAAAATAGTTTTTTTCTGATTTCTTAATAAAACAAGAGATTCAAACAATAAGACTAACAGTGTTGAGCTATACAACAATGATTTCTCTGGATTTAAACATTGTTGGAAACATTTGGGATAATGCAAGCACACAAGTCAACAAAATATATTAGATATATTAGATATATTAATCCAAAAATATGACATATTGTGCCTTTAAGCCCAGTTTTCAACACTTTTATTACTGCATGTGCCAGTGGCTGGTGTTTATGTCCTACTACTGCCTGCCTAGAAACATTTATGATTAACATTCACAGATGTCATCCTGTTTTGGTGACATGAAATAAGTTTTCCTCTTACAAAAAAATTTGATTTCGGAGGGAAAAGGTTATATATGAAAGGAATCAGTGGATAAATGTATAATATTTTAAAGAAAACAACCACTGAGCACTTCCCTGATGGACAGAAGCTATCGTGTCTAACTCACAATAAAGAATGTTGTTAGATATCATTTCAGATCAATGCAGTGAAAACTTACCATCTCTGAGACCCTTCTCTGACAGAAGAGCTTTTAATGCAGGATAATCTGCATGTGTGTATGTTACTATCATCAGGAAATAAATTACCAGCTGCATCCTTCAACTCCTGCTGTGTAAGACAAAATACATAACTCATGAGATTAACCTGTCTTTTAACTTTTGACACTGCAAAGCTAAAAAAGTATCACATTTGGTACATCAATGTATTATTGCAATTACTGAATGTACATTTAGTTAGAATTTTGGTGTTAATTCTCACACACACCGTTTTTATTTATTTATTTATTTTTGGTCAAGATGAAAATATAATTTAACCAGACATCACATCAATTGTATTATGATAAAAAAAAATCTGATGTAAAATTTTTTTAATGCATGCTGTGCATTAAACTCATTGGTGTAGTGTATTCTCTTTGTAATCTTCATTTAAGTGGCTCCAGCAGCAGATAACAAATCTTAGATGTCTTTAGACTGTATATGTGTTTGACCTTCTCTGCAACCAAACGCCTCTTCGGATGATTTGAACCGACTCTGCTTTCAGTGGACATTTATCAGTATGTGTAAAAATGGAGCCCTTGACCTTTGTATTTTAAAAAGAGTGTATATTTTATTTTTGCATTCCACAAATGATCTGCTTTAGCAGAAGTTTATATCAAATGTCAGTCATGATCCCTCAGTTCAGCTGCATCAGTCACTTCCTTAAATGATAGAGAACTGATACTAAGACCAAAACACATTTAAAAAACTGATACTAAGACCAAAACACATTTGAGGACTCTGCTCAGAAACACATATAGCAGTGTTTATGACCACAGCTTACAATATTTTTTTATCCTAAAGCTATAACAATTATTGCCTTTAACACTGCTAATCAATTTTAACCAAGTCAATGCATAGGCATGCATGGCAGGGGTTTGATATCTTCACTCTCTGGCGGTGTGAACAGTAATCTGTATCTTCACTCTCTGACGATGTGAACAGTAATCTGTATCTTCACTCTCTGGCGATGTGAACAGTAATCTGTATGCTGATCTCTCAATGCTTCAGTTTGATCTGTGTATAAAAACCCTTCATCCCTCAGAATCTTTTACAGTCTTGCAGCTTTTGAGTTGCACAAAACCAGTTGAGTCTTGGCATTCCATTCTACCAGTTGAGCTTCAAAAAGTTTCAAAAAGTTTATGTTTGTTATGTTTATATTTATATCCAACATGAATCCCTTGCAGGAAAAAAAAAAGTTTGTATATGAAAAAACATTATTTAATAAACACTTGCTTATTCATATTTGATCTGAAATTGTAAGAACGTACCTCAAAACATACAGCACAGCCGGGTGTCTGAAGGGAAAGTGAGTGTTTCTGTGTGAGTGTTTCCTCAAAAGCTGCTTCAAAAGAACACCGTTCACAAGGGAGGGGCGCGTGTTCAGTTCCTGCTCTGGTGTCTTTCAGTATTGAAGGGTAATTACTAGTGCTTTCAATCAATAAAACACACACACACACACACACACACACACACACACACACACACACACACACACACACACACACACACACACACAAAAGAAAAACACATTTAATCAATCATACATATTTCTATAACTAATTACCATTTTCCTAAATTTGTAACGAGAATCGTTTAGAAAAATGTTTTCAGCTAAAGAGAAGCTTTAAATGTCTCCCTGCAGCTGGGATTTAAAGAGATTTTAAAAAAAAAAAAAAAAAAGAAGAAGAAGAAACTTAAAAAATTATTAAAAAAAAGTCTATGGTTAGTTTTTCCCTTAAATCCTCGTACTAAAATTGACTTTACATCCATTTTATTTTTTATTTATTTATTTTTACATGGTTTTGCATTTCTGTCCACCAAAATCCCAACTAGTCTTGGGTAAGATTATAATTATAAAAAAGTAATTAATTACTAGCTACTAATTGCATCTTCAACAGTGTAATTTGATTACTGAACTATTTACTCTCTCTAGAAAGTATTGCATTACTAATTACTTTCTAAATCCCATATCACCCTGGACCAGTTGAACAACACAAGGATTGACTTGAAGTTGCTCTTTTAATCCTTTCAAATAAATAATATAAAACTGCATGATTCATTCTTGAATTGTACAAAGTATTTAAGCAGAGAAGGTTACATTAAAAACATACATTTCAACATTAAACGTTAAATATTGATGTTAAATCCACTTTTGTTTTATAATTGTTCTGTAGTCTATACAGTATTTAATGCACTTACATTAGAACTAATTAAATGACAGAACAATTAAGAGTAATCCCTTACTTTTCTTTTCAAGGGAAAAGTAATTCAATTACAGTAATTATTTACTTAGTAATGCATTACACCAACACTGATCCCAACCCAAAAGCTCCCTGCTGATAAAATGATCATAATGACATTGGCATTGCCCTGTATTTTACATCAATAAACACCTGCAGATTAATGACAGAACATGCTATTTTGTGCATCTAAAAGATACAATCTTCAGTGGACTACATGACATTTGCAACGTTTGGTAAATCAAGGCCTAAGTGTAAAATAAGGTAGATGTAAGCTATTGCAATTCAATAGTTACATTCTAGCAATGCTCAACCACATATATTATTCTAACAGCTTTTGCCAACAAGGTTTCCATCTGCAGCCAAGACTAATGGACAAAGAAGGTGAACTCATATCAAAATGTGAAATATTTAGTAAATGTTTGCATAATCTCCTAAAAATTTAATGAAGTGCATATCTATTAAAGATTATCTTGCCTTCATGCGTGAACTGATTGCTGGTTCTCATGTTGTGTAACAGGTTCTTCCTCAGTCTACCAGAACGTGAACCGGCTTAATGGCATAGAGCCATAGGGGAAATACAGGGACTTTTACAGTGGATGATGGAACCAGTTTCCCACTGTTTAGTTTTTGTTATGAACTGAATTCATGAGTTATCAGTCTGAATTGTGTCTGAGTTATCAGTCTGAATTGAGTGTGGTGAGTCATAATGTAGATCTTAAAGTATGTTGACTGATGGGACATAGTAATAGAGAGCTTTTTAAAATGTATTTATGGGGCCTTAAAGGTAGGGTAGGTAATCCTGTTCAGAAACACTTTTTTTTATACTGGGTGAAATGGTCCTTCCATCCTGATAGTAGTCAATACATTATGTGTTTAGAAAAAGGAATGAAAAAAATCAGACCTCTGTAGCAGCTGCAGGACAGTAAAAACTCTGACCAATCACTGCCATTCGGTGCGAATGTAAAGAACCAATCAGATGCCTTCATGTCTCGTGCCCGCCCCGAGCCCCACTGCGCGCGCTGCCCTGCGTGCACTCATCACATGTCACCGTTCCCGGAAATATTCAGCTCAAAGCACCTGCATATGCAGTCAGCGAAGGCAAACAAGGCAAAAACGACTTCCTCGGACCCTGCCCGCACTCTTGAACGACCTCCTCTGCTTCGCCCTCAACCCCGGACCTGTCCTCGAGCCGACGATGCGGTACTTGTCTCCGGACTCGGAGTGTACGTTAGTCTTCATTAGAGTCAACAATGTTTTCATCATGGAAACTCTTACATGCAAAACACCGTATATGTTATGAATCTTACACGAAATTCATCTTCATCACAGTGTAACTGATGGTAATGGAAAAACGTGTATCAATGCAACCTGTTTTTAGTTTTGCCTTATAAATATAGCTCGTTACCTATAAATATAGCTCGTTACCTATAAATATAGCTCGTTACCTTTAAATATAGCTCGTTACCTATAAATATAGCTCGTTACCGAATGAAACTTTACCATTATCGATATGCTAGCTTGATAGTGAGTACTAAAAGAAATCTTATTTGTTTATATTCATAGTGATAAAGTTAGGTATTTTATTACATTACTGTGCTCCTTCCTCTCCACTCGTCTCAGGTAATAAATGCGTCTTGTTCCAGCCTGAGCGTTTGGCGTCGCGCGTTCATGTGTTTTGGGGGCGTGGCTTTGGAAGGAGCTCAGAAGGGAGGGGGTGGAGTGAATGGAAATAATGAGCTGTGTTTATTGCAGATTAAAAGGTCTACAGTCACTCGATTTTTATATTTTCTTTTTCAGAGTACTTACATTTTAATTATGTATTGGTATATAAAGACAGTTTAAACAAATTTGGAATGTTTTTTTTTTTTGAAAAATGATCACCTACCCTACCTTTAACTGCCTATACTCAGATGTGCCCGCATTACATTTTAAATGTCTGTTTCTAGTTACCAAATCTGTTTAATATATAGTGCTAAAAATAATATGTTCACCATCTCTCCTCATGAAGCTATTTCAAAGCAAACATACAATGAGTTAAACCATAATAATGGTGTCAATGACAAAAAGGTAAATGATAAATAACTGAAAGTGAAAGAAATACAAATTTACATGAATAAAAAAGGCAGACGGTAAAACAAATAGTAACAGACTAACATTGTTTGTCAAAGGATACAAGTCATAACATGCTTTCATAATATGAGGAAGAAACTCAAACACTGTCAACATGACAAAAATCACAGAGTAAAACATTCACAGTTAATCTACACAAATAATTTCTACTTTTATTTAATTATTTTTAAAATATACATTTAAGGTGCAGTGTTTCTATGTATAGTTCTTTTTTTTTTAAAATGTATGTTATTGATATATTTTTAGTCTACTGATTGCCTTGATTTTTTTCTTCTGTCAACTTCTGTCAATACCAAATTTGCTCTATGATCTTTATGATTTCTGCTAGTACCTAGAATATCTAAGTCCACTAAACTCTGGAATAGCCTTCCTGATAATGTCCGGGGCTCAGACTCACTCTCCAAGTTTAAATCAAGATTAAAGACGCATCTCTTTAGCCAAGCACCTTCAAGCCTGAAGACTTCAGATGATGCAAACTCTGAATCAACAAGCACCAATGCTACTATTTTTTATTGTCATTTTTTATTTCACAACTTGGGTTAGGGTTAGAGCTAACCCTAACCCTAACCCTAGAGCTGATTGAGACGCACCCACAGTCTCTATAGGATGGCCTACACCAAAACACAGTGTCTATAGGATGGTGTACTTCTATAAATTTGGTGGGAAGAACAACAAAGGCTGTTATTTAAGGTTCGACTTACTAGTCAAATCTTAAATCACAGCACCTAATTTAAAAGCTAGCTGTCATGGCCCATAACCAAATTATATCTAGCTTGTTTAATTTGATCAAATTAATGGGTTAGGACCGAATTAATTACATGATGCTGCTGCTCATGCCTTCCTTTAATCAAAAAATAAATACAAAACCTAGACAGCAAATAATACAAAATGGTGATTCGTAAAAGATGTTTACAAAAATATATATTAGCGAATAAAGACAAAGAAAAATAACAGTAAACGGATAACCTGTTCTCATGAGCAGATATTTCCTTAATCCTGATGATAAAAATAAACATGCGAGTCTTCCGGGCCTCTGCTTCCCTCGCTGAACTTACTAGATAACCACAAATGTGATCTGAGAACAAAGCCACTACCCGTTACTGATAATGACAATGAGGAACATTAAATATAAAATTGAAAACAATGAAAGCACCAAAGTCCAAATAAAACTGTAGTGAAAAGCTGGATCGCTCCAGCAAAGGGGGAGAGGGTTTTAGATCTGATCTGAAACATGATGCAGGCAGAGCAGGTGTATCATGGCTTGTAGACCAGAATTAACTTCATGTTAAAATGAGCCAGAAAAAATAAATGGTCATAAAAACTGTATTTTACATTGTTTCTTTGACAAATAAGTTGCTTGCCTTGTATTAAATAACCCGAGCAGCCGTGAGCCATTTTCAAGAAACAGCTAAAGATGCATCTTTTTCGTCAATACTCGCTGTTCTATTCTTTCTATTTATTTTTGTATTTAAAAAACAACAACCTTGTTACATGTACTGTGCTGGACAAAATGAGACTTGTCACAGCACTTTGATTGCTTTTATTGTTCTCATTTGTAAGTCGCTTTAGATAAAAGCTTCTGCTAAATAATTAAAAGTGCATGTGTATCAAACAACACAAGCATACAAACACTGGAAATCTGTCAGTGAAACACTACTCACGGAAAACAGTTCCATTGTGATTTTGTTCCTCATATTTTTGTTTGGTTGCCTCTCAGGCAAAGTCAAACATGTTTTGGCACACAATAAAGAAAAGCTTGCCTTTCCAGATAAACACCTGACAGTGAATTTTTCACTAGAGTTAAACTTGTTGACAGTAACTGATTTTCTCATGTTTCTCTAAGTTTGTATTTCCTTGATTTCCATGTGTTTTATTTCCTTGATTCAATAATGTAGCAGTACTAAATATAAGTATTATGCTGCTATTCATAAAAAGTTTTTTTTTTTTTTTTTTAAGAAAAGAAAAGAAAAAGAAAACTGGCCAGTAGCAATGTTTAATTAGTTGACCAAAGCCAAAATTTTGAGACTTGGCAAATGTTCATTTTGAGCTCTTTTTGCTAGTATCAGAGGACTGGTTTTATTAAGGTTTAATGTATTGCATCATAAGCCAGAAACAACATGTTAGAATTGTCGGTGATTCTTACCATTCTGTTTCTGGTTTTATGAATGCCGAAATTATTAAATAAATGTTAACAGCATGATAGCATACAACTGCATTTCTCGTCTGTCACCACCTTATCCTACTTCTAGCAATGACAGAAATAAGTTATTGATATGCTGATTCTGTGATCCTTGTACTTGTACTTGTAGATATAGCACAGTATGCAATTAATAACAACATATTTAGTATTCATTTCCACTTTTCGAATATTTTCTTCTTTTGTATTTAAAATAAATGTCTCTCCGGGAAAATATAGCCCACCTTACTCTCCACACCACTGATCCAGTTATCAAAGGCTAAATCAGACAATGGAGGGGTTCACCAACAAGGCAGGCTATTTGCACTTAGTGTGAATAGACACTCCAAAATAGTAATTATAATTATAAAATAAAACATTATACCAGTTATCCCAAGCTTATTAAACCAACAGTATTTTTTTTTTTAATTGCTTGCACACTAAAAGTGGTACTTAAAGGGATAGTTCACCCAAAAATGAAAATTCTGCCATCATTTACTCACTCTCAAGTTGTTTCAAACCTGTATGAATTTCTTTTTTCTGCTGAACACAAAAGAAGATATTTTGAAAAATGTCGGTAACCAAATATTTGATGGACCCCAATGACTTTCATAGTAGGAAAAAAAAAATAATACTATGGAAGTCAATGGGGTCCATCAACTGTTTACAGACATTTTTCAAAATATCTTCTTTTGTGTTCAGCAGAAAAATGAAATTCATACAGGTTTGAAACAACTTGAAGGTGAGTAAATGATGGCAGAATTTTCATTTTTGGGTGAACTATCCCTTTAATGTGCCACTCTTACCTGGTTCCAAGGTGGGGCAGAGGGTGCGTGGGAAGGCTTGGTGGTGTCCCCGAGCCGCACACTACTGCCCGCTGGTGATGGAAGAGGGGGATAGGAGTGGCAAGGCATGGGAGCATCACTCACTGCAATCCATGCCCTCTTGTGACCCAGAGATGGAAGAAATTGCTCTTTTATTGAAAATGTGGGTACCTGCTGGACTCCGAGGAGCCAGTGGCGGAACAGAAACAAAACAAAACTAAAGATTCTCCACCCGGTCCTCCTCCGGGGGAGGGAGAGGTGCGGACACTATATCCCAAAGAGCAACTTCCTCCATCGCTGGGTCGCCCGTCTCAGGGCAGCTTGCCCTTACGCTTGCCGCCAGATTTAGCGGGGGCCTGGACGGGCTGGGCGCTCCTCTTGCGACTGGCCACCTGCTGCCTGGGTGGAGGCTGCTGCTTAGGCTGAGCAGGGGCGGAGGCGGCCGCAGGGTGGCGCCCTCGGCGACGAGCAGACGGAGGCCCCGCCGATGACTGGGTGGAGGCAGCAACTGGTTGTCGGGGCAGGATGTGCTTAATCACCTCCGTCTGCTTCTGTGCTGCGGAAAACTGCTGGGCAAAGTTTTCCACAGCGTTGCCGCAGAGGCCGGCCTTCAGCCACATGTGTCACTCCTGGACCACTAACGTGGACATCGCCTGACCCAGGGAGCATGCAGTGACTTTCGTCGCCCGGAGGGCGAGGTCAGACGCTGTACGCATTTCCTGCATAACCCCTGGGTCGGAACTACCCTTGTGCAATTCCTTGAGCGCCTTGGCCTGGTAGACCTGCAGGAGCGGCATGTCATGCAGGGCGGAGCCAGATTCTCCACAGGCTGAGTAAGCCTTGTCCACGAGAACAGATGAGAACTTACACGCCCAGGAGGGGAGGCGTGGATTTCCCCGCCAGGAGGTAGCGGTCCTGGGACACAGCTACATCGCCACAGACCGCTCCACCGGGGGGATCCCCACGTAACCCTTCGCCGCTCCGCCGTAGAGGGTAGTGAGGGAGGAAGACGCACCAGAACGGTTTCGGGCAGAAAAAGGTGCCGTCCATGCTCTGGTAACCTCTTCATGTACTTCCGGAAAGAAGGGCACTGGGGCGGGGCGCTGAGAACCAGTACGGGCCTCATATGAAGCAATCCGACCAACGTTACCGCGGCTGCAGATGCCATATGCCCCAGGAGCCTCTGAAAAAGTTTCAGTGGTGCCGCTGTTCTGCGTCTGAGCATGCTCACGCAGCTCAACACTGACTGGACACGGGCCTCGGTGAGGCGCGCTGTCATGTTGATTGAGTCCAACTCCATACCGAGAAAAGAGATCCTCTGCCCGGGGGTGAGTTTGCTCTTTTCCCAGTTGACCCGAAGCCCTAGGTGGCTGAGGTGACTGAGCACCATGTCCCTGTGTTCGCACAACTGCCCTCTCGACTAGGCCAGAATGAGCCAGTCGTTGAGGTAGTTGAGAATGCGAACACCACGCTCGCACATGTGAGCAATGGCCGCCTCCGCGACTTTCGTGAAGACTGTACTGATATGACTCTGTGGAGTGAAGCTCGAGTGATCAAGTATTCCAATGTATAAAAAAAGCTTTTATTCGATTCCTCCGTCCTCCTTTTCTTTCCTTGCAGCCTTCCCTCGTATTCTACAGGGGGAGGAGCTGAGACGCGAGGAAAGGAAGTGAGGAATTGGGAAGCACCCTATAAACTATCATAAAACCTCATTCCTGCTGAGTTCAGATTCTACAATAGTAAATGCAAAAACATTCACCATAAGCCCTAATGCTCAACATAATTAATTGGTTTGAGAAGGGTAAACAAATTAGTAATCTTTTATGATTATTTAGAATTTTTTCTTCCGAAGTTCACAAAACGTCTCGGTTACATGGTAACCCTCGTTCCCTGAGGGAGGGAACGGTGACGCCACGTCGAGACCGACGAATAGGAATCTCTAGAGAGGCCAATCTACTTCGAGTGAAACTAAAATGAACCAATACACATTGGCATGTGTAAAGACCACCCATTGGCCCAACGGCGGAAGTCCAACGGTACGGGCGAAGGGATAATGCGTGTATGTCTTTTCAGCGCTCTAGTGAAGTTCACTTAATTTGTTGGAATTTAGTTTCAATATTACTTTAGCTTTACGCTTAATCTGACTCCAATTTCAAATGATAATCAAATTTAGATTGTGTTTCTTATAAGAAAATAATCATAAATATTGATTATGGAGTAATTTAGATCTTTGATTATTCTGGGTATGCCATATTTTCAATTATTCATTCATTAAGGGACCTGAGATCTTTGATTATTCTGGGTATGCCATATTTTCAATTATTCATTCATTAAGGGACCTGATGCCGCACAGAGTCACACACCCCGGGTTTACGTGGATCTCAAGGACACAGCCTCGCCAGTCTGATCCTTGGTCAGAGGGTGCAGGGTTTGCTAATACCTCTTAAGTCGGTTGCCTACTGCTCACTCATACAAAAAAAGTGTAGTTTATTTAGCCACTTCTGTACAACTTACCAAGTCAGTGATAGACAGAAATCAAAAAGTCTTCAGATGACGTGCCTACTGCTCCGTTCATATGCACCTTTAGTTTGACCCCTCCTGGACACAGAACTGCGGTAGTACCAGCCTCATCATAATCTACTAAAATAATTACATTTATTTGTCAGGTAAAAATCTATCATGCCAATTACACAAGTGATTAAAAGCCAATTCAGAAATAATAAATAAATGCCATCAATTACTCAAAGATGACTCTAAAAGTAAGCAATGCATTCCTGACAGAGACATGCAGAGTGTGTTCCAAGTTTTGAGAAAACACTGATACAGCATTGCATTGGGGTTTTCCCAGGTTACAGGTTCCCCCATAGACTGCTCTGTCACCTACCCTTAAATACCCAGACCAGAACAAAAGGGTTGTACCAATATTTTTTTAGGGTTGTTTAGGGTCAATTCATGTACCCCAGGGGGTAGCACCTGGTTTCGGGGGAGAGGGGAGATGTCTTGAAGAGACATCACCTAAAGAAAGTTCTCAATCTTTCTCATTATACCAATGACTGCAATGAAATTAACCCCCTGAGGTCGGCTGTATCGCCGGCGATACCAGCTCGCTTTTTTTTTTATCAGTGTAAAAGAAACTCATAAATACTCTGTTGACTTTGATTTTCCATAGGAGTTTCATACATCAATCGATTCTGTTAAATGTGTATTATTTTTGTGTATACTCACAATAAAAACAAAGTGTTGTGCTTTTTGCCAAATAAAGAAAAATAAACACGAATCGAGTTCTGCCTTCTCTCTGCCAGTGAAGTCCATTCTGAAACGCGTCCGAAAATGAACAATAACTCAGCGAATACTCAGTCAAACAGGCATACAGACACACAGGCATGAAGCTTGAATTCTCTTCTTTTAAATGAAGTAATTTATATAAAAAACAAATATTCTCATCTTGTGAAATCTGTATTAAAAGAGAGCGATTCCAGTCGAGCTCATCTCAGCTCATTACGTTTTAATCTGCCCCGCCCACGGAGAGCGCGCGCTATTCAAACGCAAATGACTGAGACGATCCCATACAAACTGTGAACGCCCACATATCAGCTCGAGAAAACACATCAAGTTTATTCAGATCATTGCACTTGTCTACACTGTCTCGCAGCGCTGTGAGGAATAATAATAATGGAAAACGTACCTCAGAAGTGCTGGTATTTCGAGGAGCAACGGATGGAATACTGTAGTAAGTTTTTTTTCATTCTCAAGTAAATCGCGTTTCTGTGTGTGAATGAATGAACGACAGAGATGCGCTGTTTACCACAACTCGCAAAAAGACACTTTAAATTTGAATTGCGTTTCTGTGTGTGAATGAATGATCTGCTTTTAGCAAACTATTTTGCTATACTGAGTAAAAATTGACTGAAATATGTTGAAATAAAATGTATTTGTATAAGCAACGTATTAAACTGCAAATTAACATTTATATTCCTTATAATAAAAACGAAAGACCTATGTTACAGACAAATGAAAGACAACATTTCGTTGATTAGTTTTGTCAATGTAGGCTATATTCGAAGTAATGAATCCTTAACTTTGAAATATGTATGATAAAATGTATACTTTAGTTTTTACAAAGAAAGATTACACTTCAATTGTTGTTGTAATTGTAACCTTTTTAATAAAAAAATATATTTACAAGGTAGATGTAAACAAATTTTAAAAGGTAAATATAAGCCTTTTCTTTAAATAATTTTTATTGTGTTTTATTATTGACAAATTTGGGGAGAGGATACATATTCCAAAACTGAAAATACAGTATGAGAATTAACTGCACAATTACTAGACATGTTTTCCTTGGATATTATACAATTTGCAAGCAAAATTTGTAAAAAATAAATAAATAATAATAATAATAATTGAAATGCTTCCAACTGTGAACCAATTTGGTAGAATATATATATATATATATATATATATTGCTCTTGCATTCTTTCTTGTGGCTATAGGTGACACACCTGAATGAATGGCTCATTAAGTATGCGGGCCCCATTGTGAATCACTACATATGCATGATGCTGTTGAATGGTTGACGCCCCTTGCGCATATTGTCTTTACAAACAAAAAGTGTTTTACAAGATTTAAATCAATGTATTGTGTTATGTGAATGATAAGGGCAGGATGATTTTTCACATCATTTTGAAGAAAAAACTCTAGGCAATGACATCCATTAGTCAAAAGTCTTATTGTCACATATTTAGTATGTGTTTTGTGGCCTTATTTCAGAAACTTTAGTTTTTAGTTTTTTCAATAACCATGCATAAACATTATTCTCTCAAAAATACAAACATGTACATGCATGTTGCTCACATATTATGGTAGCCCTGTTTGTGCTAAATAGAGTGTAATTATACCTTTGCCATTAACATGTTTATAAGCAACTGAAAAAAGCACAAATGTCAGGGCATGTCAGAACATCTCAAAGACCCCAAAAACCCCTCAGACCCCAGAGGGTTAAATACTGTTTGTGGATATCTGCTCAAACATAGATATGTATAACCATAATGTTTAATATTTTGGAGCGCGATCGCGTTTGAATGTATCATATTTTGGAGCGCGATCGCGTTTGAATGCATCATATTTTGGAGCGCGATCCCGTTTGAATGTATCATATTTTGGAGCGCGATCGCGTTTGAATGTATCATATTTTGGAGCGTGCTGTGGGTTTGAATGTATCATATTTTGGAGCGCGATCACGTTTGAATGTATCATATTTTGGAGCGCGATCGCGTTTGAAAGGAAAAATGCACCAAACATTAGGCTTTATGTTTTTACTATTATCTCATTTCATATCATAACGAATTTGAAGTAACATAAGATAATCAATATATTTTTCTCTAGCATTGTTACTGAAATCTTTTGGAAGATTTATAGGCTGCTATAGGTTATTGTTATAATTATTTTATGCAGTACTGCACATAGCTTGTGCCTACAAGGCACAACAAACATGGTGTTCATTATATTATATATTGTTGGAAACATTTGTGTGTGTGTGTGTGTGTGTGTGTGTATTCTGTGAATTTTAAAAAGCAATTTTAACCAGAAAAATCTAAAATTTATTCCCAAAATCGTGCAGGCCTAGTTTCTCTTGATACCAGTATGTTCACTTTTTTTCTTTTCTTTCAGGGACCAGATGCAACTGAGTCCTGCTGACTTCAACATTCACATGAGTCTCTGTACATGAACATGGTAAAGTGAAAATCAAACACCTTGGAAATGAAAGGTATGTACAATGTTTTTAGGAATGGCATAAAGGTCTCTGTCTTTGGATCATTGTTTTCAATGTGCTCTTTTGTCATTTGTTGTGTATCTTTGGATTATGTTGTGTTGTAAATAAATCCAAACAATCTAAAAGCCATTATTTTTTAAATCTCCTCATTCTTTGTGCAAGGTTGCTCTGAATGACAGGGACTGATCGCTCCTAATAGGGCCGTTAGGGGAGTGTCTTTGTCTTTCTCAGGTGTTAAAGCCTTACATATTAATGATATTAAAGGCTTTTTCACAGAAAACACGTCTTAGAAATTTTAAATCAATATATTGTCTTATCTGAATGAGCGGTCAGGGTGATTTTCACATAGTTTTGGAGCAAATATTCTAGGCTACGTCATACAATTTTCAAAAGTCTTGTGAAGAAATAATCAGTATCGGTTTCATGGCCTTATGTTTTTTTTGTATTTTCACAAACCACGCATAAATGTCATTATCTCAAAACTACAAACTTTTACACACATGCTGCTGATATATTATTGTAGCAGAGTTTGTGCTGAATACAGTGTAATAAGACTTTAGCCATGACAATGTCACAAGTAACAGAAATAAGCACAAATGTCAGAGCATGTCAGAACACCTCCAGGGCCAGAAAACACCTCAGACCCCAGAGGGTTAATACATAAAGTAATACATACTTTCCATTCAATGTTTGGCCCGCAACAATAGAATACTATAAAAAAATAAAAAATAAAATAAAAAACCTTTAGCTTTTAACACCTTTTACATGACACTATTTCTTTTCATGGCCATAGGTTAAAAATCTACTACTAAAATAAAAAATCTACTACACTATTTCAGTAAAAAAAAAAAACAATTTCAATCCACCTGATGTTCTCTTGTATCCTATATTTTCTTTATGTGGGCTTCTAGGTTGCTAGCACCTTTATTTGACACTGACATGTACGTGCCAGCTTTGCAGGTCATGCATTCTGCTTTACACAGATCCCGACCGAGACGAAAACACAGGAATTTTCTCTGTAAATCATCTGTGAATTTACATTTGGGCTTTTTTTTTTTTTTACGCTGTTAGCTACTTACATCTTATCTCGCACTCCCGTAAACTGAAGCGTCGAGTCACGCTGCTAAAATTCTGTGAACGTAAAGTCCGCCTACTTTGATTTGATTGGTCATTTCAAATATTCTGACATTGACGAGCAGTGACAGACCAATGAGGCTGAGATGAACACACACACACACACACACACGCGCCTCTGTATTCTGACGTGCTCTCTGCTTGCCGCTGCGGATTGAGGAACGCGCTGATTATAACAAGAAGCCGAGGCCGGTTTCATATGTTTTGTGTCCAAAGGCAAGCGTGTATTTAAAGTACACGCTTAATGGCCCAATGAAAAATAAGGAAAACCAGGACATTTTCATCATTTTATAAAAAACAGCCAGGACGGACAGGACGTGAAAACAGGACATGTCCTGAGAAAACAGGACGTTTGATCACCCTAACCTGTAGTTAATTAAAATATATTTAATTGAAACTAAAAAGTTTCACCTGCCAAAAGTCTCAGATACTGAGCTGAACTGAACACAGAGAAGTCTTCTGTGACCTATTTAGTTAGTATGAAAATTCAAATGCTTATGATTTAGGACAGATTTGACTTTAACCTTACTAACCTGATAATAATCAAAATTAGGTAAAAGTTGTTTAAAAATTATGCACCATAAAACAATACATATGCGCATATACATATACATACACACACATATACATATACACATACACAAACACAAGGCACACATAATAAATAATGAGACAAAACATTATTTTTATTGAGTTTAGCAGGGGATATTATATCAACTTCAAGCTCAGCACGTACTCAACCATAATCTGAACATGTTATTTCACTGACAGAAACTCAGCTGTAGTATTGATGTAATAAAGAGAAAGTACGAGACTCTATAACATCTCAGCATTTATGATTTATCATGAAGCTCAAAGTATTATGGATAGAATCTCTCTACAGTCTATCCTGATTCATCAACACAGTTTCACTGATGATCCATTATTACAAACCATAAACCCAGGATAGAGCGGTTGAGTGAATGTGGTCTGGACTGTGTGGATGAGGCTCATCGTGTCAGAGACGCTGTAGAAGGACAGAGTTCCTGCACTGTGATCCACATACACTCCTACTCTACTGTGATCCACACACACTCCTGTTCTACTGTGATCCACACACACTCCTGTTCTACTGCTGATGGGCTTTACAGGGAGTTTAGTCTTTATGTTATTGTGCCAGAATGAGTAACTGTCAGAAGAGCAGATCAAACTCCAGGACTGATCATTACATCCAAACACAGACTCATTACCCCATCCCTTCCTGCTGATGCTCTTATATGACACTGATATATACACACGTTCACCACTGCACTCAATCTCCCAGTAACAGCGTCCACACACACTCTCTCTACACAACACCTGCCACATATCAAATCTGTCTGGATGATCAGGATACGACTGAATCTCTGGGTAAGTGACAGTAATCACTCTGTTCCTCTCAGACAGACGGAGGTGTTTATTCACTGTGTTCAGATCCAGATTGAGCCGATGGGAATCTGATGGAGATAAAACACATCAGAATCAGGAATTATGAATCTGTCTGATCTTTTAATGTATCTGAACTCTTCATGTTCAATATATCATCAGTGTCTCAGTACAGTTTACCAGATATCCTGAGCAAATCATAATTTACATGATCAACTCTAAAACTCTTCTGTCATGTTTTCTTTCACTTCTCCAGGAAGAACATGAACACACTCAGTGAGTTTTTCTGCTTGTTTTCTCGGTGACTTACATTGTAGGAAGTCGTTCCTGGTCCTGGGAACAATGTTGGAGAAAGTGACTGTGGAAATCAACAGACATGAAGAGTGTGATTATCATGTCAAGAGAAAATGATCCCTGCATCCGTTCCTAAGACATTTCTAATATGATCTTCTACATGATCTGAGATGATGGAGGATCATTTCTGAGAGCAGAATCTCCAGGACTTTACCTCTGTCAGAGATCTTCTTCAGCTCCTCTTTGCACAAATCCTCCAGTTTGTCTCTCAGCTGACGGAAAGATTCTCTCACGCCATCAAAAGAGGAGAGAGAACTGAAGATGTCATTTACGTCTGTAGATTCAGGAGGAGCTGAGAGAGACTGGAAACTCTAGAGAAATCAGAAATCAAAGCTCATCACCTCCACACTTCATCAATAACCTGCTCTACTGTCAGATTTGTGCGGCTCTTGTTGATCTTTAGTGTCACGGTTGTGAATTCATTGTTTCCTCTGTGTCTCGTGTCATTGTTGTTTACATGTCTGTGAGTTTGCGGGAGTGGGCGTTGTCCCGCTCACGTGTTTGTTCAGTGCTCCAGCTGTTCGCAATCATCTCATTCCCCACCTCAGCTGATTCACATTACCGTTCCCTATTTATACTCACTCATCTCTCCATTCCAGTGTCCATCCGTTGTTTGCTGTTCCTGCGTGAATGTTCGTGTCGTCTTCCGGGTTGTCGTGTCTTCAGTGGATCTCTGTTGTTCACCGCACCCGAGCACAGATCACCGAGCACCAGCACTCAGCACCGAGCACTAGACCATCGAAGTCCCTGTGTGTCCGAGTCTGAGCGTTTCCCCCTGTGTGGACCGTCCGGAGCTGTTTCCTGTTCGCGAGATCGCGACCGCACCCTGAGAGGAACTTTCATTCCTGAATTGTCTTATTCTGTGTTTGAGTTCCAATAAATATTGTTCACCTGCAATTGTTTCCAGTATTCTGTCATGACAGAACGGATGGACCAAACGATGGGAGCAGCAGGTGATTCATCTGCTTCACTGGAGGATTTCATTCGAGTATGCATCGGCCGGATGGATGCACAGGAGCGCAGCCAGGGGGAGACAGGACGCGCTATCCAGACTCTGGTCACACAGGTGTCCGAGCTCACCCAGCGTTTTCACCAGCTACAACCCCCCACTGCGCCAGCACCTCCAGCAGCACTTGCAGTTCCCCCCACACCACCTGTGCCTCTCTCCCAGTCGGAACCCAGACTGCCCACGCCTGAATTATACTCTGGTGAGCCGAATTTCTGCCGTCCTTTTCTGACACGTTGCAGTATGCATTTCTCATTACAGCCCAGAACTTTTGAAAAAGAGGAGGCGAAAGTAGCCTTCGTTCTGACGCTACTGACTGGGAGAGCGGCGCTTTGGGGAACTGCAGTGTGGGAGAATCGAGACCAGTGCTGCTCCTCGTTCCAAGCCCTCTCGGCGGAGATGAGACGTGTCTTCGACCGAGCCGTCGAGGGGAAGGAGGCTGCCAGGGTCTTGACTGACCTACGCCAGGGGGACCGATCGGTATCTGACTACTCCATCAAGTTTAAGACCCTGGCGGCCGGGTGTCGCTGGAACGAGGAGGCGCAGTGGGACCATTTCCTGCATGGGCTGGCCGAACGTGTCCAGAGGGAGATCTACGCCCTGGACCTTCCTTCAACTCTTAATGGACTCATCGACCTGGCCCTGAGAGTGGACGCCCGTCTGTCAAGGATTGGGCAGAGAACACCCACCAACCCAGTTCAGAGTCGGAATGAGAACCAGCGGTCCAGCGGCCTGGACACGTTCGGCTCCCACGATCCCGAGCCCATGCAGGTGGGGCGAGCTCGGCTTTCCCGGGAGGAGAAAGAAAGGCGGAGATCCCAGGGCCTCTGTCTCTATTGTGGTGGCAACGGACATTATGCCTATAGTTGTCCAGTAAAAGGCCCAGCCCGATAGTAAGTTTGAGGCTACTATCGGGTGGGATCTCCGCAGGAAAGACCTCATCCACTTCCACCATCCTCCCGGTAAGACTGAGATGGTCTCCTCTGGATCACCACTGCACTGCACTCATTGACTCAGGGGCAGAAGGTAACTTTTTGGATCATCAGTTTGCACTACAATTACAGATTCCTCTTCGAACACTTTCCCAGAAGATCACAGTCAACGCACTGAATGGACAGACTTTACCCACCATCTCCTTGGTCACCGAGAAACTTACACTCATCACTTCTGGAAATCATGCTGAAACTATATCATTTTACATTACGGACTCTCAACTCACACCCATAGTTTTAGGACACCCCTGGCTCAGTTTACACAACCCACGTATCGACTGGAAAAGACGGACCATCTCAGCTTGGAGCACTGAGTGTCACAATTCGTGTCTTGTGTCTGCTTGTTCTGTTGTTTCTGTCCCTGTGTTACAGGAGGAAGTAGTGGATTTATCAAACGTGCCCGAGGAGTACCGTGACCTGAGTGAAGTGTTCAGTAAGTCTAGAGCTGCTTCTCTCCCTCCGCATCGTCCCTATGACTGTGCTATAGATTTATTGCCAGGTAAGTCTCCGCCTAAGGGCAAGATTTATTCACTTTCAGTTCCTGAGAGAGAGGTTATGGAGAAATATATTTCTGATTCTCTAGCAACCGGGTTCATCCGCCCTTCCTCTTCTCCAGCGGGGGCGGGGTTCTTTTTCGTGGGGAAGAAGGATGGTTCTCTGCGACCTTGCATTGATTACCGAGGACTGAATAACATCACGGTAAAGAATACTTATCCTTTGCCGTTGATGTCTTCAGCCTTCGAGAGTTTGCAGGGAGCGTCTCTCTTCACTAAACTGGACTTGCGTAATGCTTATCATTTGGTCCGCATCAGGGAGGGGGACGAATGGAAGACTGCTTTTAACACCCCTAGGGGGCATTTTGAATATTTGGTTATGCCTTTTGGGCTTTCCAATAGTCCCGCAGTCTTCCAGGCACTAGTCAATGATGTGTTGCGAGACATGATCGATCAATTCATATATGTTTACCTGGATGACATATTGATTTTTTCTTCGTCTCTCCAGGAACATGTGCAACACGTACGACTAGTGCTTCAAAGGTTACTAGAGAATGGGCTTTTTGTCAAGGCGGAGAAATGCGTTTTCCATGCACAGTCAGTTCCTTTCCTGGGACACATCGTGTCGTCTGAAGGTATGCTTATGGACCCTGACAAAGTTAAGGCTGTGGTAGAGTGGCCAATCCCAGATTCCCGCAAGGCCCTGCAGCGGTTTCTGGGATTCGCCAACTTCTATCGGCGTTTTATTCGCAATTTCAGCCAACTAGCCGCACCTCTGACTGCCTTGACCTCTCCCAAAACTGCGTTCAGGTGGTCAGACGCAGCTGAGGCTGCGTTTGCCAAACTCAAGAGCCGCTTTGTTTCAGCTCCTATTCTCATAGCCCCTGATGCTTCACGTCAGTTTGTGGTAGAGGTCGATGCGTCGGAGGTGGGGGTAGGTGCAGTGCTTTCACAACGTTCACCTTCAGACGACAGAATGCATCCCTGCGCGTTTTTGTCACATCGATTATCTCCTGCCGAACGTAATTATGACATTGGTAACCGGGAGTTGTTGGCAGTCAAGTTAGCTTTGGAGGAATGGCGTCACTGGTTAGAGGGTTCAGGGGTACCCTTTACAGTCTGGACTGATCACAAGAATTTGGAGTACATTAGAACCGCTAAGAGATTGAACTCCAGGCAGGCTCGGTGGGCACTTTTTTTCGGTCGTTTCGATTTTACACTTTCCTATCGTCCGGGTTCCAAAAACGTCAAACCCGATTCTTTGTCGCGTATTTTTGATCGTCCCGAACACGAAGCTACTCCTGAGCGCATTTTTCCTGAGACCCTGATTATCTCTTCGCTCACATGGGAGGTCGAATCGAAGGTCAAGAGGGCCTTAGAAGGGGTAACGCCTCCGATCCGGTGCCCACCTAACCGCTTATTTGTGCCGGAGGAATTACGATCAGACGTCGTCCAGTGGGGTCATAGTTCCAGTCTAGCTTGCCATCCAGGGGTGAGTCGTACCATATTTCTAGTTAAGCAGCGATTCTGGTGGCCCCTGATGGCTCGTGATGTTCACAATTTTGTTTTGGCTTGCTCTAGTTGTGCCACTGGTAAGTCGTCCAATCGACCCCCAGCTGGGTTACTTCAACCGCTGTCGGTGCCTTCGAGACCTTGGTCCCACATCGCTCTAGATTTTATCACCGCCCTCCCACCCTCCCAGGGTAACACGGTAGTTTTGACCGTGGTGGACCGATTCTCGAAGGCAGCCCACTTTATTCCCTTGCCCAAATTACCTTCAGCCAAGGAGACAGCGGTGGCAGTCGTTGACCACGTCTTTCGGTTACATGGCCTCCCGACAGACGTGGTTTCTGACAGGAGACCCCAGGTTGTGTCCAGATTTTGGCGAGAGTTTTGTAAATTACTGGGGGCGACGGTCAGTCTGTCCTCTGGGTTTCATCCCCAGAGCAATGGCCAAACTGAGAGAGCCAACCAAGATTTGGAAAGATCGTTACGATGTTTGGTCTCCAAGAATCCCTCCTCCTGGAGCCAACAACTTTCCATGGTGGAGTACGCCCACAATACGTTACCAGTGTCATCCACGGGCCTATCTCCGTTTAAGTGAAGTGTAGGGTACCAACCACCTGTTTTTCCTAGTACTGAGTCCGAAGTCGCGGTCTCCTCCGCCCACGCCTTCATCCAGAGGTGTCACCGTACTTGGACGAGGGCCCGAGAGACTCTCCTCCAAGTGCGGGAACGCACCAAGGCCAAGGCCGATCGCCACCGGTCAAGGCCTCCCGTATACGTCGTCGGTTCCAAAGTGTGGCTTTCTACTAAGGACATTCCGCTCCGCTCCGTTTCCAATAAACTGGCACCCAAATTCATTGGCCCGTTTTCTGTCACTAAGATCATTAGTCCAGTGACAGTCCGCCTCAATCTTCCTCCAGTGTACAGGAGGATTCATCCCGTTTTCCATGTGTCTAAAATTAAGCCCGTCTTTTTTGCACGCATTAATCCGCCAGCCCCGGTTCCCCCCCCGCCGCGACTCGTAGATGGGGAACCATCCTATTCGGTTCGTCGTATCCTGGATTCCAGGCGGAGGGGACGCGGATTTCAGTACTTGGTGGATTGGGAAGGTTACGGTCCGGAGGAGAGAAGTTGGGTTCCTGCTCGTGACATCCTGGATCACTCCCTTATCGATGATTACAATCGACAGGTAAGGAGTTCTGGGAATGCCGTGAGGCATTCCTAGGAGAGGGGGTACTGTCACGGTTGTGAATTCATTGTTTCCTCTGTGTCTCGTGTCATTGTTGTTTACATGTCTGTGAGTTTGCGGGAGTGGGCGTTGTCCCGCTCACGTGTTTGTTCAGTGCTCCAGCTGTTCGCAATCATCTCATTCCCCACCTCAGCTGATTCACATTACCGTTCCCTATTTATACTCACTCATCTCTCCATTCCAGTGTCCATCCGTTGTTTGCTGTTCCTGCGTGAATGTTCGTGTCGTCTTCCGGGTTGTCGTGTCTTCAGTGGATCTCTGTTGTTCACCGCACCCGAGCACAGATCACCGAGCACCAGCACTCAGCACCGAGCACTAGACCATCGAAGTCCCTGTGTGTCCGAGTCTGAGCGTTTCCCCCTGTGTGGACCGTCCGGAGCTGTTTCCTGTTCGCGAGATCGCGACCGCACCCTGAGAGGAACTTTCATTCCTGAATTGTCTTATTCTGTGTTTGAGTTCCAATAAATATTGTTCACCTGCGATTGTTTCCAGTATTCTGTCATGACACTTTAGTAACTCTCCTCAATCCAGCACTTTCACAGTATCAGCTTCATTCTTCTCATATTCATTATGTGACATTAGAGATACAAGTTCTATCGTTTGTCATTTACACTATATGTGAACTTCCTAGGAAATCAATTTAAGCTCAGTATTAGCTTGAGAAATATATGATTTTATTAGAAATGCTGCGATCATAAATACAAATGTTTAGTGTGTTTTGAAATTATATGTAAAAAAAATGTATGACAGCAGCAGTAAAATAAAGCAAAAAACACACACACAAAAAAAAAAACCCCACAATTGTCCAGGAAACATTAAAGTGATTAATTTAGAAGTGGAAATAAAATCTAGAGGTCAGTAATATACCAACATCTCTCTCACATTAAATATTGTAAATAATCATATAATTATCCTGATCAAATGCATCAATCTCCATATTAGCTGTTTTATATTGTGTACATTGGACTCTAAAAAAAGTTGAATACACTGGGAATGTCATTAAAATCTTTGTTTTATTCACAGAATTAAAGGGCAAGTTTGCTAAATTCATATTTGTGTGATGACAAGGCAATAATATGTGATATTTTTGTCTTTGTTAATTTTAATTTACTCTGAAGTGTGAAGTACTAAACAATCATTTAATATATGCTTGGATTTGGGGTAATTTAACTTTTAATAAAGCACTTTAAGTTTTATTGAAAAAATAATAGGCTACTGTTTCATTATTAAAAGTGAAGAAACAATACTGTTGTTTTATTAAAGAAAACAATCTAACCTTTCTCATTTTATTCTAAACATTGTCCATTTATTTTTCGTTGAACACATCGTGTGTCTAGAGATTGGCTTTATTTAAAAGCACACTGAATTAATTTTGACATGGAGTGAATACAGAGCGAGGTTTTTTATTAGTGGTCGGGCAGCGAGTGATGAGGAGAGAGAAATGATCAACTAGAAATCTCAATAGAAGTAAACTGGACAATCAGTTTACTATAAATGAGTTTAGATTTGGATACTGTGAACTGGAACCTGTGAAACTTTCATTGCTAACAAACTACGCTGAACCACCGAACGCTAATGTTGTTCCTACAACCAATATGAGAGCAGAAAAAAATGAATTAATGTACATCAGTTGGTAATCGTTTCAATGTTAAGAAACAACCTATTTATATAATTTGTAAAAAATAGAAAATAATTATCATATCAATGCTTAGAAACGTTGCTATTTAAGTTTTGAGTGTGTACGTTTTGGGAAGGGGAAAAAAATTCAGAAACGGCCCTGGTCTCATTGTAGACTTGAGTAAATTCGCTCAGGAAAAGCAGTTTTAAAATCTACGAGCAGATTGAACATTATTTATAACTTTTGAGCAGTTAGTGACACTGAAATTCAAAAGGACTCTTAGGACACGATCCCAAGGTCAGGTTTTGTGTGGTTTCAGTATGTTGAAGCATTGCTAATATACAGACTTCATGTTTAGGGTCTTCATGGTCAAAATCATCAACATATTAAAGGCAAACAATTATGAAAATACTGTAAATTCTGTCAAGTTTTAAAACATCTGATGCAACTTTGAAGAATATTACTCAAATTGCTACCATCAAGTTCATGGATTTCACCATTATATAAGAAATCAGAAGGAAAAATTAGGTAAAAAAGTTGAAATGTGAGTGAAGATGATCAGATGAGAGTCTGACTGATAATTATATAATAACCGAACACACAGATCAACACTTCAGTCTGCGGCTCATTCTGTCTCATGAAATGTTTCTCTGTGAGTCTCTTGCTCAAGTCTACTATGATCCTGGGCCCATATAAAATTTCTAAGAAATGCTCTTAAGAATAGTCAATGATCATGAGGAAAGTGAGGGATCAGCCCAGAACTACACGGCAGGACCTGGTCAATGACCTGAAGAGAGCTGGGACCACAGTCTCAAAGAAAACCATTAGTAACACACTACGCTGTCATGCGTAAAATGCGCAAAAATCCTGCAGCGCACGCAAGGTCCCCCTGCTCAAGCCAGCGCATGTCCAGGCCCGTTTGAAGTGTGTCAATGATCATCTGGATGATCCAGAGGAGGAATGGGAGAAGGTCATGTGGTCTGATGAGACAAAAATAGAGCTTTTTGGTCTAAAGTCCTCAGTAAGAGCATTGAAGATGGGTCGTGGCTGGGTCTTCCAGCATGACAACGACCCCGAAACACACAGCCAGGGCAACTAAGGAGTGGCTCTGTAAGAAGCATCTCAAGGTCCTGGAGTGGCCTAGCCAGTCTCCAGACCTGAACCCAATAGAAAATCTTTAGAGGGAGCTGAAAGTCCGTAATGCCCAGCGACAGCCCCGAAACCTGAAGGATCTGGAGAAGTCTGTATGGAGGAGTGGGCCAAAATCCCTGCTGCAGTGTGTGCAAACCTGGTCAAGAACTACAGGAAACGTATGATCTCTGTAATTGCAAAGAAAGGTTTCTGTACCAAATATAAAGTTCTGCTTTTCTGATGTATCAAATACTTATGTCGATTCGTCTACCGAGAAAGCGTGCAGGTCCCCTACCCTCTTGATAGAAGCCAGTGCAAGCAAGAGAACTGTCTTGAGAGACAGAATTTTTAACTCCACTGTCCACAGGGGCTCAAAGGGAGGTCTCTGAAGTGCTGTTAACACCAGAGATAGGTCCCAAGAGGGTATGGAAGAGATGCGAGGAGGGTTCAACCTCCTTGCTCCCTTAAGGAACCTGACGATCAGATCGTGCTTCCCCAGGGATTTCTCACCAACTGCATCGTGGTGTGCGGCAATAAAGGCAACATACACTTTGAGGGTGGAGGGAGACAGCCCTCGCTCCAACCCCTCTTGCAGGAAAGAAAGCACCGATCCAACCGAACAAACTCTGGGGTTTTCTCCGTGAGGAGAACACCAATCGACGAACAGGTTCCACATCGATGCATAAGCCAGTCTCGTGGAGGGGCTCTAGCAGAGGTGATAGTGTCTACAACAGCTTGTGGTAGACCCCTCAGAACCTCCACTTCCCGTCCAGGGACCAGACCTGGAGTCTCCACAGGTCTGGACGTGGGTGCCAAATGGTGCCCTGCCCCTGAGAGAGAAGGTCCTCCCTCAGGGGGATGGGCCAGGGAGGGGCTGAAGAGAGCAGTATGATTTCGGAGAACCAGGTCTGGTTGGGCCAATAAGGGGCAACTAGCATGACCTGCTACTCTTCCTCCCTAACTCTGCACAGTAACTGTGGAATTAGGCTCACCGGGGGAAACGCATACTTGCGTAGACCCGTCGGCCAGCTGTGTGCCAGTGCATCCACACCGAGAGAGTCCTTGGTTAGTGAATAAAACAACTGGCAGTGGGTCTACCTGTGCGGCCCCGAAACGATCCCAGATCAGCTGAACCGACTTGGGGTGGAGTCGCCATTCCGTAGGCTTTATTTGCTGTCGTGAGAGCCTGTCGGTGGCACGATTGAGCAGATCTGGAATATGAATGGCACGAAGTGACCTCAGATGCTTCTGACTCCACCAAAGGAGGAGACGGGCAAGTTGTGTCAGATGACGTGAACGTGCACCACCTTGCTTGTTGGTACATGCTTGCAGAGCAGCGCCGTTTTGAGGCGTCTCAAAGCAAGCAGTACCGCTAACAACTCGAGGCAGTTGATATGCCAATGCAGCTGAGGACCTGTCCAGCGTCCTGCTACTGCATACCCGTCGTGCGTGGCCCCCCAACCTGTCTTGGAGGCATCTGTGAACACCACCGCATGCCTGGACGCTTGTATCATGGACAGACCGGACTGGAGAAACACAGTGTCTGACCAAGGTTGGAAGGTTTTCCGGCAAGTTCGAGAAATCACAACCGGGAACCTGCCGTCTTTCCACGCCCTCCATGGGACCCGGCCAAGAAGCCAATGCTGAAGTGGTCTCATGTAACAACCCCAGCGGCGTGACTGCCATAAGCCAAATGCCCCAGGAGCCTCTGAAAGTATTTCAGTGGAACCACCTTCCTGCTCTTGAACGTATCCAAGCAGTTCAGCATCGACTGGGCACGATCCTCCGTTAGATGTGCCGTCTGTTTGACCGAGTCCAACTCCATACCGAGAAACGAGATGCTCTGCCTGGGGGTGAGCTTGCTCTTTTCCCAGTTGACCTGAAGACCCAATAGATGATATGCTGGAGCAGCAAGTCTCTGTGTTCACACAACTGTTCCCGCGACTGAGCCAGTATCAGCCAGTCGTCGAGGTAGTTGAGGACACGAACGCCCTGTTCTCTCAAGGGAGAAATGGCCGCCTCCGCGAGCTTCGTAAAGACGCGGGGGGACAGAGACAGTCCAAAGGGTAGGACTTTGTACTGATACGCCCGACCCTTGAACGCGAACCTCAGGAATGGCCTGTGTCGTGGCAGGATGGAGACACGAAAGTACGTGTCCTTCAGGTCTACCGCTGCAAACCAATCTCCTGGACGGACACATCTGCATATGTCCTTGAGTACTATCATCTTGAACGGGAGCTTGTAAAGGGCCCGATTCAAGATGCATAGGTCCAAGATTAGTCTTAATCCACCTCCTTTATTTTGCACAATGAAGTAATGGCTGTAAAACCCTCGCTTCATGTCGGCTACAGACACCGGTTCTATTGCATCCTTTGCCAGTAGGACAGCAATTTCCACACGCAAGATTGGGGCAGATCTGCTCTTCACAACCGTGGAGCGAACGCCAGCGAATCTGGGTGGGTGCCGGTGGAACTGAATCGTGTAGCCGCGTGCAATGGTGCTCAGGAGCCAGCTGGACGGACTGCAGAGGTCTTTCCAGGCTTGCAGAAACCGTACCGGGGGGCTCGTGGCACCACTGACGTACCAGGAGGAGGGCAGCGAAGTGGAGGGCAGGGACCCAACCCGGAGGGCCCTAAGGCGGTCCGGAGGGGGGGGTCTGTGTCCGTATCACACGAACCTGCCTCCACTTGGTGGCATTGAGTACGGGAGGAGGCAAACCTGGATCCTTGAACTGTACTCGTCTGCCAACTGGCGACACAAGAGGGGATTAAGGCAGGCCAGACTGATCTGGGGTGTCTGATAATCTGAACCTCTTGAAACCCAGGGTTGAGAATTTCTGTCCCTTTGGTGATTCGGAAACCACTGTACTCCGGAGAGACAATGGTGGAACAACAACCACCAGAGAAACTTTCGTCCCCAACCCTGGGTGGCCTGTATCAGGGACGCTTACTCTTGCCTCCTGGACTGGCAAGATCTGACACAGGCTGGGCAGCCTGCCTACGGCTAGCTCTATGCTGAGGCCCGAGCTGTGGCGGGGGCCTAACAGGCTGAGCTGCCTTAAGGGGGCACCCTCGGTGACGTGCTGGTGGAGTGACTGCTAGCGGCAATGGGGTGAGAGTTTTAGCAGGCCGTCGCGGCAGGGTGTGTCGGGCTTCCTCCATCTGCGACTGAGCTACAGAAGGCTGTTGGGCACCACCCACTGTAGCGTCGCCGAACAACCCCGTCTGGGAAATTGGGGAGTCCAGGATCCGAACCTTGTCCGCATCCTCCATATCAACCAGACCGAGCCAATGATCGCGCTGCTGAACCACCAGAGTGGACATTGCCAGACCGATTGCGCAGGTTGCCACACTTGTGCTCCGAAGAGCCAAGTCGGTTGCCTTACAGAGCTCACCCATGAGCTGACAGTCTGGCCTACCCTTTTGCACATCCTGGAGTGTTTTAGCCTGAAAAAGCTGTAACAAGGCCAAGGTGTGCATAGAGGCCTGACCCGCTCCAAGAAACCAATCATCCAGCCGAGACTGAGCGGGCCCAGGCGGAGGATTCCACTCGAGCCCGACAGCCTCGGCGGCCCGTTTCAGCATAGCTGACGACTGTGGATCTGACTCAGGCCATGCTGTACAACCCAGGGGGGACAGCACGGATGAATCATCCCCGACAGTACACAGCTCGCCCTCAAATGTAGTCGGCATCCTATCCCCCTGGTGAATTTCCAAAGGAACATCTAATTCACCCATTACAGATGAATCAGTGCGCTCAACACAGTAACGTGCGGTGAAATCTTGTCATGGGTAGGCTGTGACCTTATCAATGTGGCATATATGTTCAACCCACGTTCATATCAGGTATCATCACATCACTGCCTGCATACAGCAAAGTCAGTCATATGTGAGGCTAATGCACAATCAAATCTAATAATCAAATTAATGGACACATCTATCTTATGACTTATACAACAAACAAATGTTTTGTGCGGGACACAGTTGACAGTAAGAGAGGGAGGCGGCGCGATTTCACGCAATTCTGAGAAATAATGACAGAATTGCGAGATGTAAACTCGCAATTGTGAGATAAAAAGTCGCAATTATCTTTTAAAATGTTTTATTCTGTGGCGGAAACAAGCTTCCATACCTCCTGGCCTCTTCCTCCCATCCATCCTCCCTGACACGTACCGTTACGGTAGGGCCGGCCCAGCTATCGGTCTATCGGTAGGCGCCGGCGGTGCCGCGGTAACCTACCTGAGAAAACGTTTTGGAAAAGACGGGCTATGGACCCAACCAACTCTATAGGAGGGGAGGGGAGAACTCCCTCACATGGTACAACCCATGCAGAGGCTTCGCGCTGCGGTGTCAGAATGCGGAACGTGTGTAGCCTAATGTAACTAATGTGACAAATGTGAAAAAAATTAATAAATCCTCGACCGGCCCAAAAGTGAAGCGACCCACCGGGAATTCTCCCGATTCTCCCGATTACCCACCCCGGGCCTGTTGACAGCCAACGCTAGGCACCGCTAGATGCTAAGTATCGGGAAGCGCGGATTGAGTGAGAGCGAGTGGATCACGTGACATGAAGCAAGCTCGGTCTTTGCCTCAATGTTGATAATTCAAGACAGCATGAGAACTGACTGCGCATGCGCAAATCTACGTACACTACGTTCTATGGACCAAAGAGGCACTGCTAACCTCTGCCTCAATGGCCATGGCCTTGAATTTCCTGCATGAAACAATGGTTTTAGGAGCAAACAATGGCAAAATGAGTGTATTATATGTGTATTCCTGAAAATTTTTGTTAAAAAAAATAATATTTGGAATAAAATAAATGCAATTAATAATGTGGTGAATTAATAAAGCTCTTGGAATTAATAAATGTAATGTCAACATTTCCTTTGGTGAGGCACTGCCTACCCTGCCTACCCTGACCGCACGTCCCTGGCTCAACACTAGAATCCAAAGGTATCGATGTGAAGGAGTTGTGATGAGTCCACAGGGAATAATCTCCGGGCGGAGCCTCAAACACAACTCTGCGATCACCTGACTCACACCACCCGCGAGGGAGTGGCGCAAAATCAGGAACTCTACATTCGCGAGCGAACGAGAGTCTAGATCTCGACACCGAGATAGGCATATTTTCACACAGAAAACATGCACCATCCACAAAAGCTGCCTCAGCGTGTTGTATGCCCAAACACACGACACAGAAATTGTGACCATCACAGAGGGCTAGGGAACGACCACATCCAGCAGCGCACAGGTGGAATGACATCCTTCTTCCAGAGAAGAAAGATGAAAAACTCACCCGTGTTTACTTCCTTGTAATAACGCCCTTCACCAGTGCTGGAGCACACAGGGATGTCCGCTGCGACACTGAGGGGAAACCCCGTCAGTGAAGCACTCACTTTCCTCGCCCTTAAATGGTCATGAAACCCTAAACCAAATTTTCTCTGGATTTTAACAGAAGTATGTGTGTATGTGTGTATGTGACAATATTAGCATCTGTTAGATTTAATAGTAGGGGGAAAATGGTTAAATTTTTGTTTTTTTCGCTATTTTCGTCTTCCGGGTTTAAAATCTTCATCGTGTCCACATCACAGGCTGTTACGTGGCAGAGCACTATAGTACTTTGATGACTCATCGGTGTCTCATAATTATTCATGACTGAGTTTTCTTATCCAATGAGAAGACACTTGCTCTTAATTATTCATGACACCACGTGGAACTTTCCAATGAGAGACATGTCAAACTGTGATATCGCGTAGTAGATGAGAGAGGCAATGATGGGACACTTGTTTGTATTCGTGGTGCAAAAGTTCCCATGCATCTTTCCCCGCGATGCTGCCAGGGCTAGACTCTGGCTGCGGGCGGTTGGTTGGCCATCAACGACGGACATCTAAACTATGTGTGTGTAGCAACCATTAAACTGGAGAATGGTGGACTTCGGCCTTGTACACCAATGCAGGTTTCGTCATCTAGCAAGTGATGCGGTTCCGAGGACTTTTCTATCACTTCAGAGGTGTGTGTGTGTGTGTGTGTGTGTGTGTCTAAAATGTAACCCTGACCGTTTTACATGCCTTTTGTTAAATAATCACTCGTTATTAAAATTTAGATATTTCGATAATACCTCAATTGTATGGAACGTATGCTTAATTTGTGCAAATTTCTATGTCACTGTCCATCTTTATTGTGTGGGTTTAGGGGGCGCGTAGATCTAGGCTATGTACAGAACGTTTTTTTTTTTTGTTTTTTTTTATTCTAAAAAAAAAAAACTTTCCAAATTTGTTTGAACTGTCTTTATATACCAATACATAATTAAAATGTAAGTACTCTGAAAAAGAGAGTATAAAAATCGAGTGTCTGTAGACCTCTCACGACTGTTGTAAACACAGCTAATTATTTCCATTCACTCCACCCCCTCCCTTCTGAGCTCCTTCCAAAGCCACGCCCCCAAAACACATGAACGCGCGACGCCAAACGCTCAGGCTCAGCTGGAAGACACATTTATTTACCTGAGACGAGTGGAGAGGAAGGAGCGCAGTGCATGTAGTGACATCATGTCAGAATCACATGTAATAAAATACCTAACTTTATCACTATAAATATAAACAAATAAGATGGCTTTCAGTACTCACTATCAAGCTAGCATATCGATACTGGTAAAGTTTAAAATATATTTTGTTTGATTCGGTAACAAGCTATATTTATAGGTAACGAGCTATATTTATAAGGCAAAGCTAAAAACAGGTTGCATTGATACACGTTTTTCCATTACCATCAGTTACACTGTGATGAAGGTGAATTTCGTGTAAGGTTCATAACATAGGCTATACAGGTACGGTGTTTTGCATGTAAGAGTTTCCATGATGAAAACATTGTTGACTCTGATGAGGACTACACTCCGGAGACAAGTACCGCATCGTCGGTTCGAGGACAGGTCCGGGGTCGAGGGCGAAGCAGAGGAAGTCGTTCAAGAGTGCGGGCAACCAGGGTTTTGTTCATTGCCTTTTCTAGAACTGTCTTTCTTTTTTTGCCTTGTTTGCCTTCGCTGACTGCATATGCAGGTGCTTTGAATTTGGAATGCTCTTTCTCTGCCATAATTTTACTCTTCGTAGGTTCTGTGCTTCTCTTGCACTCCTCAAATCAAACGGGTGAGCGCATATGGGCAGATCTTGTAGCAACAGGGGTGGTAGCCATGGTTGCGAGAGAGAGTGACAGTCGCCCAAACCAATACATTTTTCGTCCCGAATGGAAATAATGAGCTGTGTTTATTGCAGATTAAAAGGTCTACAGTCACTCGATTTTTATACTCTCTCTTTCAGAGCACTTACATTTTAATTATGTATTGGTATATAAAGACAGTTTAAACAAATTTGAATTTTTTTTTTTTTTTAAAAGCCTACCTACCCTACCTTTAAGCGGAAAATTTATTATTTTCAAATATATGCATTTATAGTGTGTATATAAACAAATATATATTTTATAATGACATAATTATACATATACATGTACATTTATATGTTTTAAATACAATTAAATTACTGTAGGCTAATATATGTAGAAGGGCATTCAGTTACTTTTGAAAGGACAAAAATAAGGTGTCAGTGTATTTCATTATACTTTAACTTTGCCAGCTATAAAAAAATCTAGCATTTCCTCACGTTTTACCACTGATTTTTAGTGACAGTCGATATGCATGGGCCACTGGCGATGACAGTTCCAACCCCTTTTTTTTTTTTTTTTTTTGCATTGAGTAAAATTAACACAAATTAGTATTGATGCTGTGGAATTATTTTCTATTGATATATGTCTCCTCATTTATAGTTGGATCAATTATGCGAACATGAGTTCCATCAATGGCTTCAACAACTCCAGGGAAGCCCGAAATCTTCATAAAAGTGGCTTGATTTTGCAGCAAGATTTGAAGATCAGTTTGAAAGTCAATGAACTGCCATACAGTAGTGGCCAAAAGTGATGTCTGGCAAAGGAAAACTGACAGATTCACCCTTTATTCAAATAGTATTAAAATGTGTTAAAGATTTTGTAAGCATATTGTGCTTGAAGTCAACTGTTTATTTATGATAACATAATGCCAAATTGTACAGACGTCATTTTTAGCCAGGCTGTCATACAAAGAAATTATGAACACATGAAAAAACAAGAGAGGACGATGAAATATTAACAACTGACTATGTTGCACTCAATGTATGATTTTTTTTTTTTTTTTTTTTTTTTTTTTCTAAAACCTGCAGCTGTAGTTTGCCTTTTTTGTCACTTAATATTCATCAATATTATAGATCTGCCTGCACTGACACCGTTGTCTGAGAACTGAACTGAGCTGGACGATGGCATCACTGTTTTCTCCAGAGCGGCTGTATCAATTAACTAAATAGATAACTAATGATTTTTACAATGGAAATGAATCAACACTGAACTCACAAGCTGGACAATGACCCTATTTTTTTCTAGATCTGCTGTACAGCCAAATCTAACTTTGTTGCATTATTTTCCTGTAATCAATATAAAGCTGCTTTGAAACAATCTGTATTGTAAAAAGCACTATAACAAATAAAGATGACTTTACTTGAAATAATTTTGTCAGATAAACACCTTCACCAAGTTTAGTGTTTTGTTCTTCCCTCATATTTTAAAATATTTAAAAAATCGAAATATATATATATATATTAAAAAAATCCTCATAATTTGATGGTTTAAGCAAAATTGTAGTGTCATTTAAAAAAAGACACTCCACACATCACTTTTGGCCACTTCTGTATGTTTTGTGTGGTCAGTGCCACAATAGGGCTATTTCAGACCCTGGTTACTGTGGACGGATGAGCTCAAGTCATCACCGGGTCACTGCTATCTTTTGCTAAAAATGTGTTATTACCTTAATTTCAGCAGTTAGAGCATTGATTTGTAGAGTGGGAGAAGCTATTAAATTTCTTAAAGGTCTGTTACAAAAAGAATACCTTGATGATCAAGCTTTTATCGTTTGATCAACTCTGTCATAATTTAACTCCAATACATTATGAGCCCTATTTTAACGATCTAAGCTCATGGTCTAAAGCGCACGGCGCAAGTGCACTGAGAGCGTGTCCGAATCCACTTTTGCTGGTTTAAGGACGGGACAAATGGTCGGCGCTCCCGGCGCATGGTCTAAAAGGGTTGTTCCTATTCTCTTAATGAGTAATGGGTGTGTTTTGGGCATAACGTGCAATAAACCAATCAGAGTCTCATCTCCCATTCCCTTAAAAGCCAGTTGCTATTAACAAGCAGAAAAACCGAACGCTTCTCTAGCGAGGAAACAGATCTGCTCGTACGCGAGGTTAAAGCGCGCAAGCAAACCATCTACGGGACAAAGTGTTCTCATGTTGTGGACCCGCCTATAGGCGCATATTAGTAACGCGCTCTTTAAATAACAAAAAATATATTGTCCTGTTCTTCTCGATCTCTGTTACCTGCAGGAAATGTATGTGATCCTGTGTGTGTGAAAGTTGCTCCAGCTCAGCGTCTCTCCTCCTCAGATCATTGATCTCCTGCTCCAGTCGCTCCAGTCGTTCTTCAGCTCGACTCACTGCAGTCTTTTCCTGATCTCTGATCCGCTGTGTCGCCTCAGAGCGGCTTCTCTCAATGGAGCGGATGAGCTCAGTGAAGATCCTCTCACTGTACTCCACTGCTGTGTGTGCAGAGCGCTGTTAGGACACTCATCACAATCACACAGTGAGCTTCAGTGAGTCCTGACTGAGACTTCTCAAACTTCTCTTCTTCTCCAGACTCACCTTATGAGACTCTACAGCCTCTCTCAGCTGCTGAAGATCTTTCTCTCTCTGCTGGATCCTCTGCTGGAACGACCTCTGCGTCTCCTTCAGCTGCTTCTGCAGCACAAACCAATAACACAGATGGCACTTTATACTGTCACTATATCATCATGTGAAGAGTTAAAAAATAAAAAAATTGTGTTGATAAATTGTTTACGGTGTATTTTCACCATATTTTCTGTTAAGTTAAATGCGAAGCACAAATACGCTCAGCAGTGAAAGTCCACTTACAGCTACTGTTCACTTCTGTGACGTCTGCAGTGTGAAAGATGTTTCCTGATCATATGGTGCCAATATAAATAGTGTCAACATTATTTCATCAGTGTGTAGTTTCATACCTGTTTCTCTGTCCTCTGTGCTGCAGCTGATACAGTGTCGTGGTTTTTATGTTCTTCCATCAAACACAGCACACATATAAACTTCTGGTCAGTGCGACTGAAAACCTCAAGGAGTTTATCATGTGTTTGGCAGATCATCTCCTGCAGTCGTCCAGTGGCATCAGTCACTTTATGTGGCTTACGGGAGAAATATTCCTCATGACGGTCAAAATGAGTTTGACAGTAAGACTCCAGACACACCAGACAGGACTTGACGGCTTTGTGTTTTCTTCCAGTACAGACGTCACACTGCACATCTCCAGCTCCAGCGTAACAGTCAGCAGGAAGTTTAGTCTTCTTCAGTTTCTCCACCACTTCAGCCAGCATGGTGTTTTTGGCTAAAGCAGGTCTTGGACTGAAGGTCTGTCTGCACTGAGGGCAGCTGTAGACTCTCTTCTGATCCTCCTGATCCCAGCAGCCTGTAATACAGATCATACAGTAACTGTGTCCACAGGAAGTGGTCACTGGATCCTTCAGGAGATCAAGACACACTGGACACATGAACTCATCCTGAGAAATTCTGGCTTCTGCCATTTTACTGCATGAATACTGAGACACAAACACACAACAGCTCAACTACACTTCAGTTTCTCTTTCTCAAACTCTTCCTGTTTCCTGGTTCTGTGTTTGAGTGACGTGTGCAAAACTATTCTATAGTCTTTAAACCATCATAAAGCCTCATTCCTGCTGAGTTCAGATTCTACAACAGTAAATTCAAAAACCTTCACTGTAAACCCTAATGCTCAAAATAATTAATTGATTAATTGGTAATTGGAAAAACAAACAAAAAAACAAATTAGTTATCTTTTATATGTATTTAGAACTTTCTTTTTCTTCTGAGTTTACAAAACTTACACATTGCAAGTAATCTGAATTCGAGTTTTATATACTTGTTTCTTTGAATTTAGACAAACGAATATATAACTGAAACTGGGCTGGGATTTCTATTTCTCAGCATGCTTTGTAATTGCTTAATGTTAAGTAGGAGATGTACCAGTGTTTAATGATTTGCTATGCTAATTTAGAAGAGTTTCTGTTATGTGGTGTTTTTTAGGGGGTTTCCATCATGGTGACGAGTGGAGCATGAGTTTGGTTTGAGAACAGATATGTGTTATATGTTACATATTGTCATACTCTTTCATAGCCTGGGAAAACCCAGACAACTTCCGGCAAATTTAGATTTGCTCTGCAAGTAGTCTGGCAAAGAACTCATTCAAGCCCATTTTTAATCCGTCGAAATCGCGGCACCAATCAGAAACGTTGGGGCGGGCTTTACACGATGACGATCGCTCTGATTGGTTTTAGGTATATCCAATTGCGCCCAGAGAGATTTGAGCGACGTCCGTTGGTGAAGCGCAGCAAATTTTAAATGCTTTATTATATTCAAATTGCAAACACATGAGCACAATCTCCATGAAAGACCCACTGGCAGATGAACGTGCTACTACATTTCTCTCCGAAACGGTAGGAAATTAAATTAGATTTAATAGAGGATTTTATGACGATGACGATCGCTCTGATTGGTTTTAGATCTATCCAATTGCGCCCAGAGGCATTTGAGCGACGTCCGTTGGTGACGCCCCTTTGGAAATGAGTTATTAAAGAAGCTTTGCCAGACCATAACTCAGTTACTACTGAGAATGGTCTGGTTTTAACCAGGCTAACTCTTTCAACAATTGTTATGCCAAACAAAATAAAATTCTGCCAGTTCTGCTAACTTAAACTTTTAATTTCTTAACTTAACATTTTTTATGTGACCGATTACCTAAAATATTTTGAGTTCCCTTTCAAGCTGCATCGAGACACTGTGGGAACGCCCCTGCACTAGCTTCTGTGTCCTCAGCAAGCGCTGTCTGTAATACTGTTTCTGTCTATTTAGTGTTGTATTGGCATTGCAGTTACAATATATATATATATATATATATATATATATATATATATACACACACACTCACCTAAAGGATTATTAGGAACACCTGTTCAATTTATCATTAATGCAATTATCTAATCAACCAATCACATGGCAGTTGCTTCAATGCATCTAGGGGTGTGGTCCTAGTCAAGACAATCTCCTGTACTCCAAACTGAATGTCAGAATGGGAAAGAAAGGTGATTTAAGCAATTTTGAGCGTGGCATGGTTGTTGGTGCCAGACGGGCTGGTCTGAGTATTTCACAATCTGCTCAGTTGCTGGGATTTTCACGCACAACCATTTCTAGGGTTTACAAAGAATGGTGTGAAAAGGGAAAAACATCCAGTATGCGGCAGTCCTGTGGGCGAAAATGCCTTGTTGATGCTAGAGGTCAGAGGAGAATGGGCCGACTGATTCAAGCTGATAGAAGAGCAACTTTGACTGAAATAACCACTCGTTACAACCGAGGTATGCAGCAAAGCATTTGTGAAGCCACAATACGCACAACCTTGAGGCGGATGGGCTACAACAGCAGAAGACCCCACCGGGTACCACTCATCTCCACTACAAATAGGAAAAAGAGGCTACAATTTGCACAAGCTCACCAAAATTGGACAGTTGAAGACTGGAAAAATGTTGCCTGGTCTGATGAGTCTCGATTTCTGTTGAGACATTTAGATGGTAGAGTCAGAATTTGGCGTAAACAGAATGAGAACATGGATCCATCATGCCTTGTTACCACTGTGCAGGCTGGTGGTGGTGGTGTAATGGTGTGGGGGATGTTTTCTTGGCACACATTAGGCCCCTTAGTGCCAATTGGGCATCGTTTAAATACCACGGCCTACCTGAGCATTGTTTCTGACCCTTTATGAACACCATGTACCCATCCTCTGATGGCTACTTCCAGCAGGATAATGCACCATGTCACAAAGCTCGAATCATTTCAAATTGGTTTCTTGAACATGACAATGAGTTCACTGTACTAAAATGGCCCCCACAGTCACCAGATCTCAACCCAATAGAGCATCTTTGGGATGTGGTGGAACAGGAGCTTCGTGCCCTGGATGTGAAATCTCCATCAACTGCAAGATGCTATCCTATCAATATGGGCCAACATTTCTAAAGAATGCTTTCAGCACCTTGTTGAATCAATGTCACGTAGAATTAAGGCAGTTCTGAAGGCGAAAGGGGGTCAAACACAGTATTAGTATGGTGTTCCTAATAATCCTTTAGGTGAGTATATATATATATATATATATATATATATATATATATATATATATATATATATATATATATATATATATTTTATGTTGAACAAGCAGCAGTTTAAGAAGTGTGCTTTTCCCTGCCCTTGTTTTCTTATGGGTGGGGATACACACAATGTTTGTGTTGCTTGTTTGGAAATGCAGCATGCCCAGTCAGTTCTTGAGGGGGCTGACTGTGAGCATTGTGAGAAGCTGTCCGTGAGGACGCTCCATTCCCACCGATCATTCTTTGAGGAGGACGGTTTGGCTCTCGTTCCTCATGGTTCGGGTCCCGCTGCTGCCGAGGCATAGCGGTGACTCTCATCATGGGGTTCACAAATGGTTCTGACAGAGGGGTTTGAGACCGGCCCAGCCTTATCTCAGCCTTCACCTGCCAGATCCAGTGCTTTATCTCAGGAAGAAGCACCCGCTGCAGTTTTATCTCCTCGGGGTGAGGCACCAGTGCTACAATTATCCAGTTCAGTCGGTGCAGTCGAAACCTTTGAAAGATAGACAAGATCTGGGGACTTTCATCATCTTGAAGAAGGCTTCGACTAAGAAGAAGTCCTCACGCAGAGGCCGTCAGTCTTCTGAGGGCAGTCCCCTCCGGGCAGAAACAGATTCTAGGGCCGCAGTGCTGCCAGTTCGGTTGTTTCCTGCCGGTTCACCGCTTCAGGGCACCGAGGTGTCTTCCCCAATGATCCTACGAGGAGGGTCATAGAACAGTCAGTTCAGTTGTTCCCTGCTGGTTCGCCATTTCAGGGCACCGAGGTGGCTGTTCGAATAATAACGAGCAAGAAGTACAGAATCTTCTGTGAAAGGAGGCTATAGAAAGGGTTCCTCCTCCCAGCAGGGAGTCAGGGATTTACAGCCGTTACTTCATTGTTCATTCATTGTCAAGGATGGAGGGCTGCATCCTATTCTAGACCTGCATCAACTAAACCGTAGGATTCAAAAAGCTTAGACTCAAACAGATTGTGTCACAGATTCAGTTCGAGGAATAGTTTGTCACAATAGATTTGAAGGATGCGTACTTCCATTTAGCCATCCATCCTCATCACAGGAAGTTCCTTAGGTTCGCTTTCGGGGGCGAAGCCTACCAATATCGGGTTCTTCACTTCGGCCTAGGTTTATCACCCCGCACTTTCACGAAATGCATGGATGCAGCTCTGGCTCCACTGAGACTCCAGGGCATTCGCATGTTGAATTATATCGACGACTGGTTGATTTTAGCTCAATCCCAGCAAATGGCTGTTCGACATTGAGATGTCGTTCTGTCTCACATGAGAAATTTGGGGACGAGGCTCAACGCCAAACAGAGTGTGCTCCTTCCAGCTCAGAGAACCACTTCTCTAGGCATGGTTTGGGATTCAACGACGATGCAGGCACAAATGTCCCCTGCTCATCTAGCATTGATGCTCTCAGACGTAAATGGGGTAAAACTAGGCCAGTCACTCACTGTGAAACAGTTTCAGAGACTGTTGGGTCAAATGGCAGCTGTGTCCAATGTAATAACTTTTGGCCTCCTGTGCATGAGACCCCTGCAGTGGTGGCTCAGAACCAAGGCCAGAACCGTTTCGCATGATCAAGATCACGTGGCAAGAAGAAACGTCTCGGTTACGGATGTAACCCTCGTTCCCTGAGTGGGAACGGAGACGTTACGTCGGATGACGACGATTGGGGTTTCGCTTAGAAGCCTATCACCTTCGAGTATATAAAACGAGCCAATGGCAATGAAATGCCATGGGTCTGCGGAATTTGCATAGCGTAACTCCGCCCGCCGCAGGGGGTATATAAGGAAGTACGCTGGCACAATGCAGATATGTCTTCGCTGAGGAGCCGAGACTAGCCCCAGGCGTTTTCAGCGGTACAGCGGAAGTGGCAGGGAGACGTAACGTCTCCGTTCCCACTCAGGGAACGAGGGTTACATCCGTAACCGAGACGTTCCCTTTCGTGGTCACTCCGAGTTACGTCGGATGACGACGATTGGGGTTCCAGTCTAATCACGCCACCTCGGCTGTCTACCAGTGCCCTGCGTGAGTCTGAGCTCCCTGTTGTGAGACTAGCACGAACGAAGGAGTCCTACTTAACACAGGGATACCAAGGTACACTGGGAAGCATATCTCCAGAGAGAAATATGCAATAATGCCCAGCCATAGATGGGGGGGACTTAGAATACACATATGACCCAGAGGGCTGCATATGGAAAATCACTGGGGTGTCCAGCCGCAGGTGGAATTTTAAACCCCAGGGGTGGCAAGGTGGCTTGCCAAGGGAAAGACACACGCTCACAAGGAGACTTACAGTGGAATACACATGTGGGGGTCGCCCAGAGGGGAACCATGCACATGGAGGCACCTAGTCAAGCGCAAAAGCTGCGTTATGGCAGATTGGCATAACTCAGGCGTTGACGTAACCAGTGCTGGAGGAAACTCAGAGCTTATCAGACTCACCTGAGAGAAATATCGCACGTATCCCGTCCGTGGAGAGGAATGGCGAGCAAGCGAAGACACCTGAGCAGAATCTAGCACCGGCTGGTTGAAGCGAGTACATGAGAAGAAACTGGCTCTACTCGGAGATTATAGAATCTCGCGAATGTGTTGGGTGTCGCCCAGCCTGCAGCTCTACAAATGTCTGTTAGCGAGGCGCCATGCGCTAGAGCCCAAGAGGAAGCCACACTACGTGTGGAGTGGGCTTTCACACCAAGGGGGCACGGACGACCTTGCTGCTGGTATGCCAAAGCAATGGTATCCACTATCCAGTGGGATAACCTTTGCTTTGAGAGAGCCTTTCCCTTCAGCTTCCCACCATGACAGACAAAGAGCTGGTCTGAGGTCCTGAAACACCGCGTTCTGTCTACGTAAGCACGGAGGGCGCGTACTGGACAGAGCAGTGCCAAGGCTGGGTCTGCCTCCTCCAAGGGCAGCGCTTGCAGGTTCACTACCTGGTCTCGAAAGGGTGTGGTAGGAACCTTGGGCACGTATCCAAGCCGGGGTCTCAGGATCACGTGAGAGTTAGCCGGCCCGAATTCCAGGCACGCTTCGTCAATTGAAAATGCCTGCAGGTCCCCTACCCTCTTGATGGAGGCCAATGCAACCAGGAGCGCTGTCTTCATTGACAGGAACTTAAGCTCCACTGACTGTAAAGGCTCAAATGGAGCACTCTGCAGGGCAGTTAGAACCACTGAGAGGTCCCAAGAGGGTACGAAGGGAGGACGAGGAGGATTTAGTCTCCTCGCTCCCCTCAGGAACCTGATGATCAGGTCGTGCCTTCCCAGAGACTTACCATCAACTGCTTCGTGATGTGCGGCAATGGCGGCAACATACACTTTCAGGGTGGAGGGAGACAGCCTTCGCTCCAACCCTTCTTGCAGGAAGGAAAGCACGACACTGATCGGGCATTTCGTGGGTTCTTGATGTTTAGAAGAACACCAGTTGACGAAGAGGTTCCACTTCAACGCATAGGCATGTCTCGTGGACGATGCTCTAGCGGAAGTGATGGTAGCCACCACCGCAGGTGGTAGGGTACTCAAACCTGCCTCGTCCCGTCCAGGAGCCACACGTGGAGGTTCCAAAGATCGGGACGAGGGTGCCATAAGGTGCCCCGTCCCTGAGAAAGGAGGTCCTTCCTCAGAGGAATTGGCCAGGGAGGTGCTGTCGCGAGGAGTACTAGTTCGGAGAACCAGGTCCGGTTGGGCCAATACGGGGCAACCAAAATGACCTGCTCCTCGTCCTCCCTGATCTTGCGCAAGGTCTGCGCAAGAAGGCTCACTGGGGGAAACGCATACTTGCGTAGGCCCCGCGGCCAGCTGTGCGCCAGTGCATCCGTGCCGAGCGTGCCCTCGGTCAGGGAGTAAAACAGGTCGCAATGGGACGAGTCGTGGGAGGCAAACAGGTCTACCTGTGCGTCGCCGAACTGACCCCAAATCAGCTGGGCCGTCTGGGGATGGAGTCGCCATTCTCCTGCGAGAGGCCGAACTCGAGACAGCTCGTCGGCCGCCTGGTTCAGGTGTCCCGGGATATAAATGGCTCGAAGCGACCTCAGATGCTTCTGACTCCATATGAGGAGGTGGCGAGCGAGTTGCGACATACGGCGGGAGCGTAGACCACCCTGGTGGTTGATGTACGCTACTGTTGCGGTATTGTCTGATCGGACTAGTACGTGCTGGCCCCTGAGCAGCGCATGGAAGCGGTGCAGGGCGAGACGTACAGCCAGCAACTCGAGGCAATTGACATGCCAAAGGCGCTGGGGTCCTGTCCAGGAGCCTGCGGCAGCATGACCATTGCACATGGCGCCCCAGCCCGTGTTGGAGGCATCTGTTGACACAACAACATGCCGGGAAACTCGTTCTAAGGGCACTCCGGCCCGTAGAAAATTGAGGTTCGCCCACGGGGTGAAGGTCTGACGGCAGGCTGGAGTCACTGGGACTCGGAGCGTGCCGTGTTGCCATGCCCACCTCGGGACTCGATCGCGAAGCCAAAGCTGAAGCGGTCTCATATGAAGCAATCCCAGCGGCGTTACTGCGGCTGCGGATGCCATATGCCCCAGGAGCCTCTGAAAAAGTTTCAGTGGAACCGCACTCTTGTCCTCGAACTGACGAAGACAAGTCAGCAGTGACTGCGCGCGCTCGCTCGTAAGCTGCGCGCACATGGCGACCGAGTCGATCTCCATACCGAGAAAAGAGATCCTCTGCACGGGGCAGAGTTTGCTCTTCTCCCAGTTGACCCGAAGGCCCAAACGGACTAGGTGCCGGAGCACTAGGTCCCTGTGTTCGCAAACCTGGTCTCGAGAGTGAGCTAGGATAAGCCAGTCGTCGAGATAGTTCAGGATGCGAACCCCGTGTTCCCGAAGGGGAACAAGGGCTGCCTCGACGACCTTCGTAAAGACGCGAGGAGACAGGGCTAGCCCGAAAGGGAGAACCGCGTACTGGTATGCCTGCCCCTCGAAAGCAAACCGTAGAAACGGTCTGTGTCGAGGTAAAATGGAGACATGGAAGTAGGCGTCCTTCAGGTCGATCGCTGCAAACCAATCCTGCGGCCGCACACACTGGAGGATGTGTTTGGCCGTTAGCATCTTGAACGGCAGCCTGTGAAGGGAGCGGTTCAAGACGCGCAGGTCCAGGATTGGCCGTAACCCACCGGACTTCTTGGGTACAATGAAGTAAGGGCTGTAGAAGCCGGACCTCATTTCGGCTGGAGGGACAATCTCGATCGCACCCTTCGCCAGCAGGGTGACGACCTCCGCTCTCATGACAGGGGCATTGCCACCGACCATAGTGAAGCGGACTCCCCTGAAGCGGGGAGGAGATCTCGCGAACTGAATCGCGTAGCCGAGCCTGATGGTTCTCGCGACCCAGCGGGACAGTCTGGGAAGCTCTAGCCAGGCCTCCAGAAAGTGCACCAACGGGGTCATACGAACCACAGACGTACCGTCGGTGGGGCAGCGAGGCGGAATGACCGGCACCGGCGAGGGTGGCATAGCGGCCCTGTGCGGGGGCACGGTCATTAACCGCGTCCTGCCAGAGGAGGCCAGGGGAGGGCGCGCGTCCCACGGGGGCGTGCTCTGGCAGGGGTCTGGCGACAGAGGGGGATGAGAGGAGCGTGGCCCGTGGGCGGCGCGTGCTGTCATCCCGCACCTCTGGGACAGAGGAGGGCGGCAGTGGCGGGACCCGAGGGTGGCGCGCACTGCGGCCCTCGGACTCTGTCGGCTCAGGATTGGGGAATTCAATTCTGTCTTCAACCACATCAGAGTACTGCTCGTCGTTGGACGAGCAGCGGGGAGTGGAGAACAAAAGATTCTCCCCCGGCCCTCCACCGGGGGAAGGAGTGGCCCTGCTACCAGCTCCTGGGACAGAATTGAAGCCAACCCTGAGCAGCCCGTCTCAGGAGCGCCGCTTGGCCTGGCGTTTAGCGGGCGGCGGGGCTGGAGAGGGCTGTGGCGCCTGCCTGCGGCTCCCTCCACAACGCGGCCCGGGTGAAGGTTGCTGCTGGGGCCGTGCGGGAGGGGCGGCCGCGGGAGGGCGCCCTCGGCGGCGAGCAGGCTGAGGATTCTGTGCCGACGGCTGAGCAGCGGAGCGTCGGGGCAGAATGTGCTTGATAGCCTCAGTCTGCTTCTGGGCGGTCGAGAACTGTTGGGCAAAATCCTCGACCGCACCGCCGAAAAGGCCGGCCTGGGATATGGGAGCGTCAAGCAGACGAGTCCGCTCGGGCTCACACATATCAACCAAGTTCAGCCAGCTATGTCTCTCCTGGACCACAGCTGTGGACATCACCAAACCCAGGGAGCGCGCGGTCACCTTCGTCGCTCGGAGAGCGAGGTCGGTGGCGGCGCGCAGCTCATCAACGAGCCCTGGGTCCGTCCTGCCCTCGTGCATGTCACGAAGCATCTGGGCCTGGTAGACCTGCAGGATGGCCATGGCATGCAAAGAGGCAGCTGCCTGTCCCGCCGCACTGTAAGACTTCGCCACGAGAGTGGACGAGAATCCACAGGCTTTGGACGGGTGCTTAGGATCACCACGTGATGAAGCGCCTGCCGGACACAGCTGCATCGCGACAGAACGTTCAACCGTGGGAATCCCAGTGTACCCACAAGCATCGGCTCTATCGAGGGGAGGAAAGGCGGAGAAAGCCGACGAACGATCGCGGGAAGACATGGGAGCCTTCCAGGACCGCGTGACTTCCTCATGCACTTCCGGGAAGAATGGTATTGGGGTTGGGCGGCGACGAATGTCAGCGGCCGCTCCCAAAAACCAATCATCCAGCCGCGAGCGCACTGGATCGGGCGGCGAGGACCACTCGAGCCCAATGGCCGCGGCTGCCCGGGAAAGCATGGCAGTCAGCTCGGGATCAGACTCGGGCAATGCTGGCACACCCGAGGGCGGCAACACAGCCGAATCCTCACTTCCCGAGGACTCATGCCCACCTTGTGATGCAGTGATCGACATTGCATCCTCCTGTGGAACGCCAAACGAAACGCGCGGGGCCTCCGTAGAGGGACCAGCGGTTTCGGTTTGCACGCTCGCGGGTACCAATGCTGAAGAGGGGTGTGTGGACCGTGGACGTGTCGGCGGTTTGTCCCACACAGATACCCTCAGGTCACCCTGGCCACCAGCCGAAGTACAGCCTCTCGGGGAGACCGTAGATCGGGGTGTGGATGAGGGGACTCTCGCTCTGATGAGCTCATTGAGTCTCGACCGCAGCATGGAGATGGTCATGTTCCCGCAATGAGAACATGAATCATCCACAAACGCTGCTTCAGCGTGATCAACGCCCAAACACGCTAAGCAGAGATTGTGCCCATCAGGAGAAAATACATCGCGACCACAACCAGAAGTGCACGGGCGAGACATCTTTAAAAAGACGTGCCACATGCAATGCTCTTTTTGTGAGAGGAAAACTCCGCGGATGTTGAAGCGAACAGGGAGAAATCACACTAACTGTCAGATCACTGACAAGATCAGCAGGGAAGTGTGCACTCGCTGAAATCGCCGTCACACCAACACCGGAGAGCTCGCTCGTCTCGAAGGAATGAGAAGAAATAACTCAGAATTTTGGCTTACAAGGAGTGGAGAAGTTCTCGGCTCCGAAGCGAAAACATATCTGCATTGTGCCAGCGTACTTCCTTATATACCCCCTGCGGCGGGCGGAGTTACGCTATGCAAATTCCGCAGACCCATGGCATTTCATTGCCATTGGCTCGTTTTATATACTCGAAGGTGATAGGCTTCTAAGCGAAACCCCAATCGTCGTCATCCGACGTAACTCGGAGTGACCACGAAAGGGAACATTGGTTCCTTGCCCAAGGCCCAGTGTTGGGGGCTTCTTGTCGCAGCGTAACGCTAACGACAGATGCTTCTCTCACAGGTTGGGGGCGATCATGAGTGGTCGCTCAGCGTAAGGTCTGTGACAGGACCTTCTACTTTCTTGGCACATAAATCGGCTAGAAATTATGGCGGTGTTTCGAGCTCTTAACCCCCTGGGGACGACTATCGTGCCGGCGCGATAGTCCAGCTTTTTTTCTTATCAGTGCAAAAGAGACTCAAATAACTCTGTCGATTTTTGTCATACAGGCAAGTGTCATACATCATTCATGTGTACACTAATAATAAAACAAAATGTTGTGTTTTTCGTAAAATAAAGAAAATAGACATGAAGTGCGTTCTCCCGTCTCTCTCAAAGTGAAGATCACTCTGAAACGCACCAGAAAATGATCTGTAACTCAGCGAATGCTTGTCACTGTGACATAAAACACATGTCTTTACAAAGCTTGAAGTCTCCATTTTTAAATGATGTAAATCATATCAAAAACAAATATTCTCTGTTTAAGTAATCCGTATGAAAGCAACGACATGTACAGTTTCTCCAGTCCAAGCTAATTAACTCTAATGTGACAACGCCCACGCGCACACAAGCGATTGACATGCAAATAGTCCACGCGGGCCTGTAAACGCCCTCATTACCTCAAAACAAAGAATCAGAGACTACAGTAACGTACTTCTCTGCTTTTCGTCGAGACTGTGTTTGTGCTGTGCTGTTTACCTTGGATTTACCTCAGAAGATTTAGAAGAACGCGATTTGAAGATGAGAAGATTTTTAAGGTAAGACATTTCCACTCCCATGATACTGTTGTATAAACTTAACATTGTAGCTACTAGTTAAACTGGTTCCAGAGTAAAATGTACGTTATGAAATGATATTGGAGTAAAAACATGAAGCCTATGTCGTACATGTATATGTAGGCTCTATATCAGGGGTGGGCAAACTACGGCCCGCGGGCCACATACAGCAGGTTAGGCTGTTTAATTCGGCCCGTCGATTATTTAAAAAATTGTCTTAAGATCGCATTAATTTTGCCTTTTTCTTGCAATACTTTGCGTTGCCAGTGGTGGACGAAGTACACATACCATGTACTTGAGTTAAAGTAAAGATACTCAAGGTGAAATATTACTCAAGTAAAAGTAGAAGTGCTGCCTTTAAACATTCACTTGAGTAAAAGTACAAAAGTATTTGCCTTCAAATGTACTTAAGTATCTAAGTACTATGATTTTTTTATTGCTATAATGTCCTATTATAATTTTTGTCACAAGACTCTTGCTTAACTCAGTCTATGTGAAGACTCTGTCACTCTTGGCACATCAATCTATTAATAAAATGACATTAATTAGTCTATTAATTATATATATATATATATATATATATATATATATATTTTTTTTTTTTTGAATTGAATAAATTTTTTGTGTGTTTAATTTTGGACGGAAGGGGACTGATCCCATAAGGTATAATACATTTACAGTAGGGGAGCGCGGGGCACAACGTAACGCGGGGCTAGTTGTAACACGCTTGTTTTAAATACTTCCGCACATGCTTGGATGACGAAACTTTGTGTATTTACTAGTTGCCATATCAACACTATATAGAAAAAAAAATTCCGCCAAAATTATTCTTTTTTTGGAAGATATCCATAGACATTTATTAAACCATAGCAAAAGTAAATTTCTTACTTAAGTAAATTTTTCATCTCTATTTTTTGTGTTTATTTAAAATAAGACAAATCTGATATTATTTTCATCTCCAAGATGTTATTTAACAGTTGAGATAGTTATTTAATGCTTCGCTAACTAGCAGAAGACACTAGCAGGGTTTAAACCCCAGTTGTGCAGGCGGGGGCATGTTGTAACACTGCGTTACAATGTGCCCCTATTAGAAATATGCTATTATATTCTATACTTTTATTAATTTTATTGGGAAAACGTGAGAAAAAGGTGAATAAAGACTGAGAGTCAATGTTCAGAAATGACTCATTATTTATTTGTTTTGAACTATGTTGTATAGCTGTGTTTTCATGTGTTCGTAGTCAAAACTCAAAAATGAGTTTATATTTAATTATTAAAAATTGCCATTATTTTATATGAAAACGTTTTTTAATTGTATTTTATTTAGAAAATATTTTAGTTTGTTTTGTATATATTTTTTATTAGATCAGATAACATTTTAAGCTGTCATATGTTATGTTACAATGTGCCCCACACATGTTACAATGTACCCCACCTATGGGGCATGTTGTCACATTTCACTTCCATTCTTTCGGGGTATATCAAGAAAAAAGTATATACTGTATTAATAAAACAAAACCACATAATTGTACTAGACATGTGGGAAATTAATGTGGGAAAAAATAAATACTCTGAACCATAAGTAGATTTACACAAACTGAGAAAGTCAAAAAGCGTTAGGTTGTGCCCCGCTCTCCCCTATTTACTGTACATATTTTTCACAAGCGTCTATGGTCATAATTATAAACATCCTAATGTTATGATACATTCACATAACACAATGCCATTGAATATATATATACACACTACATTATGGGAGCAGCCAATTTCCCTACAAAATTAAACACCAAAACGTATTAATGCAGTGTTTCTGCTACTCCTCAGAAAAAAGAAAAAAAAGCTATTATATGCAAGTAATTTTAGTGTCAAGGTAATAAGCAATGTTCATTATGCGTCAGTATTTACCGATAATTGCTGCAATAATAGCTGCTGCTCTCTGCCCCGCTTAAAATTATTGGCAACACAAATTGTTTGGAACTATGAGAGCTACACGAATCACATGACCGCGCGGCGGCGAGATCACAGTAGGCTTGTTCGACTTGAAACGGCACACTGCACAGACCAATCGGTGAATGACATTAAAATACCGCAAGAGCGATTAGAGAGTAGACGGCTCTGTAATGTATGCTTTTCAATCGCTCTCGCGATTTCGTTCTATACTTTGATGTCATAAACTGATCGGTCTGTGTAGCGCCGGTTCAAGTCGAACAAGCCGTGTGTGTCGCAACCTCTTATACTGTCTATGGTCGCAACTCTCATATTTAACGGCTCTGGTTCGCGCTTAGTAGATACCGCCAAGGCAAGTTCAAAACAAAGCGCGCACGTTGTAGGCTACTGTGATAGGTGGCTCGTTTGACCAGTTAAGTTTTTATCCACTCATAAATAAAAAAGGAACGACTGATTTTGAAAATGTAGTAGAGTAAAAAGTAAGATATTTGACTTTGAAATGTAGTGGAGTTAAAGTAAAAGTCTTCCCAAATTTAAATACTTCAGTAAAGTACAGATACGCAAAAAAGCTACTTAAGTACAGTAACGAATTACATTTACTTCGTTACTGTCCACCACTGTGCGTTGCATATATTTGACAATCGGAATATCGGAAGATATTTCATGCCATAGCTAACAAATATAAAAAAGAAAAAAATGACATAAAAGCAGATCATCATTCATTCAGCGCTGTTGTGGCTGCGGTGTGTCACGTAACAAGCAGAGCCATAGAGAGAGAGAGTTGCGACACTCCCATAGACCTCCGTTGTAAATAATGGCGGCACTTTTAACCGCCTACTTCCGGGATTTGAAGATCGGAATAGTTCCAAACACTGTCATTTGGGCGTTGGACACCATTCACTTACATTGCTGCGCGTCGAGTTGTTCCAGAGTTAAGTTGCTGAAATGTCGACCTCTTTTGAATTGTCAACTGTCTATATTGTATCAGAGGCCCTTTGCGATGCTTATACTGGTCTTCATTTGTACATGCACAGCGTAATTATTTATATTTTATGTTGGTTGTTTCAACCAATTTTCAAGCACTGCCTGCTAGCTAACGTTAGTTAGCTAGCGCGACTTCGTCAGCTAAGAGTTCGGTAATGAATCGCTACCACCTTTATAGCAACTTTTATTTAATACAATTTTTTGGGATATACTAACTTTTCATTATGTTATTATTGTCTTGAGTGAAGCGGCTTGTGAGAACAATGCTGGACCTTTAGGATTGTTATGGCCATCACCAGTCCTGTCTGTTTCATGGATCACCTGCCCCTGGTTTTTGTTTTTCTTGTTCACACACACAAGCACACATTTTTGTTGTCTGTCATTGTTTAATAAAAAATATTTTATTTGAAAACCTTCATTTGTATCAGCCATGCTTAAATTCGTTTTTAATCTGTTATAGTTTTGATAATGTGTATGGCTTAATCTTAAAATAATATTCTTAGTCTTAACATGATTATGTTTCACGTTGTGGCCCTGGGGGTGGCCACTTTCATCAGATGAAGTGAGCTAGCTTAAGCGAATTCTGAACGGACCGCCACGGCAGACCTCTTTGCGTGATCACGAAGGTAGGCTAATGGCTGAATCAAAATTTATAAGAAAAATCACAGGAATCAATAGCCTAATACAGCCCAGTTGTGCTAAAATAAATATCATGAGACGTCCATCATCAGATGAATGATATGGAAAAGTTAAGTTAGAGCAGCTAAAGCCAGTGCTACTACCCATGTGAACATGAACACTAAGCTTTTCCCTCCAAAAATATAGCCTAAAACTTATCTCCAAATGCAAAACTGACATTAACAAAATGCAATAATGCAATAACAGCTGAAAAAGTACTTGGGTGTGTGTTTTATTTTATATTTACCGTTCAATAATGCAATCGCTGCTGTCTGTCCCATAGAAGAACATGACAGCCAGCGTACGTTTTGGAACTATTGGGGCTTACATGAACCACGTGACAGTCATAGCGGCGACATCAAAGAGTGTCGCAACTCTCTCTCTCTATGGCTCTGGTAACAAGCAATGACGCGTCACCATGGAAACCAAGTACAAACGGTCGCTTTGAAGCCCTCACGCTGAGGATTCAGCCGAAATATCTTAAATTTACGTGTGAAATTAATAATGAGTGGATCAAAGAAAATAAAAGTGGACAGTGAATGCCGAGTTTTTAATAAGGAGTGGACAGCTAAATATTTTTTCACCGAAGTCCGATCAAAGGCCGTATGTCTTATTTGCCAAGAAACCATTGCAGTTTTCAAAGAATACAACATCAGCCGCCACTTTTCCACCAAGCATGCTAACTATGTAAGCAACCAGTCAGAGCAAGAAAGGAAGGCTACTGCTCAGAGGTTAGCAGCCAATTTACAGGCTCAGCAAAATATTTTTCTTCGACAAGCTACTATTCAGGAGTCAAGTACCAAGGCAAGTTATTTGCTGGCATTCAAATTAGCAAAGGCCAGCAAGCCTTTCTCCGAAGGGGAGTTTTTGAAAGAATGCATGGTAGAGACTGCGAGTCTCTTGTGTCCAGAGAGCAAAAACAAATTTGAACAAATTAGTTTATCACGCAGAACAGTGACCCGCCGTATACAACTAATTGACGAAGATTTGACCAGCGACTTGAACAAAAAAGCTGAGTCATTTAAGTTCTATTCGTTAGCACTGGACGAAAGTAATGACATAAAAGACACAGCGCAGCTCTTAATTTTTATCAGAAGGATTGATGATAATTTTGAGATCACGGAGGAGTTTTTGGCCATGGAGTCCATAAAGGGGACAACACGAGGAGTGGACTTGTATGACAGTTTGACTGGTGTCATCGAGAGACTGAAGTTACCATGGAGTAAACTTGTGAATGTCACCACAGATGGATCGCCAAATTTAACAGGAAAAAACGTCGGGCTGTTGAAAAGAATCCAGGATAAGGTGAAAGAGGAAAACCCTGAGTTGGATATAATTTTCCTGCACTGCATAATCCACCAGGAAGTTCTGTGCAAGTCTGTATTGCAACTTGATCATGTTGTGAAGGTAGTCGTAAAGCTCATTAACTTCATTCGAGCAAGAGGACTTAACCACCGTCAATTCATTCAATTCCTTGAAGAAACTGATGCTGATCACCAGGACTTACTGTACCACTCTAATGTCCGTTGGTTAAGTTTGGGGAAAGCATGTCAACGAGTGTGGGAGCTCAAAGGGGAGATAAGCTCATTTTTGGAGTTAATGGGGAAGGCTGACGATTTTTCTGAGCTGAGCGACACCGACTGGCTTTGTGATTTTGCGTTCGCTGTTGACATATTGGCACACATGAATGTGCTGAACGAGAAGCTGCAAGGGAAAGATCAATTAGTGCATGACATGCATACAAATGTGAAAGCCTTCAAAACCAAACTGACTTTATTCTCAAGGCAAATTTCAAACAACACATTCACTCATTTCCCCACACTAGCGACGCTGAAAGAGGCCTCTCAACATGCGAAGAAATACAGCAAATCACTGGATGTCCTGCACGGAGAATTTTGCCGTCGATTCTCTGATTTTTTAAAAAATTGAGAAGTCACTTCAGCTGGTGTCATGTCCCCTGTCACTGGACTCTGAAACAGCGCCGCAGGAGTTGCAATTGGAATTGATAGATCTGCAGTGTGACTCTGTCTTAAAGGAGAGGTTCGACTCCTTGAACGTGGATAAGTTTTATGCTTCACTCAACGAAACCAAGTTTCCAAACATCCGGCAGTTGGCACAGAAGATGCTGGTGTTGTTTGGCTCTACTTACGTCTGTGAGCAAACGTTCAGCGTGATGAACATCAACAAAGCACACCACAGATCCCAGTTAACTGATGATCACCTGAGATCGGTCCTGAGAATTGCCACAACTAAACTGACACCAAACTTCGATGCGCTGGCAAAAAAGGGTGATCAACAACACTGTTCTCATTGAAACTGAATAAGGTAGGTAGGTAGTCTAATCTTTACCTTTTAGGTATTGAGTTTCATATGTAATTTATATTAGTTCATCATATAACTTAACTAATATCCCAGCAAACACAGAACGTTGCACACGATTGAATAATTGACATTTCAGCACTCCTTGAACAGACAGCGACTTAAGCGCATAGACTTGTTGCACGTTAATGTTTTTTCCTTTTTTGGAAACTCACAGAGAAAAAAAATTGTTGGTAACCGCTTGCACACCTGAATAGTTTTTTTCCTTTGATTTGTCTGCTATTTAGTTTCTTTGCTCCTCTGGATTTGTGAATGTATCCTGACTGATTCCGTTTACCGACCTTTCGCCCGGCTTTCGGCTACGCTTCCCTGTCTGCCACGTGAACCCGGTTTTGTTCATTAAATGTTCTGATCTGCCTTTGCTTTTTATGTTTTATTTTATTATACTTTAATAATAAATTTGTATATTCGTTTATTTCGTTTTTTTCCCACAAATGTATGACTTTTGGAAGTGCAAATTGATTGCCACATATGCAGTTTTAATAAAGTTGAATTAACGTAACCTTCTGTAATTTTTACTCTTCTAAGTGTACACTTGCAGGTGTTTTGTTTCTAATTTACTGTTAGGCCCATTAAATAATAATAAGGATAAACAATATTTAAAAAGTATATGCTATAATTATTTAACATCTGACTAATTAAAAATCAACCTCAAAACATAACATGCTAAATGGGGGATATTTAGCATAAAAAATGTATTGTCAGAATGTCGTCTCTCAGTTGTTGAATTTCGCGCAGACGTTGCCACAACGTAAATGTGTTTGCTCAGCCCGATCTCATGAAAGTGCGAATACCATGAAATTGTATTTGTAGTGCTTATGATACGCAGTTTTCGCGTGCATATGATACGCACTTTATGGCGTGTAATAGGAACGCACTCCGCACCCCTAATCCTAACCAAGGGGTTTACAGTGCATAGCATATGCACGCAAAAAACATTTTTGGCGTATAAATGGCACGAGAAATAAAATTAGTGGTATAGATACGCACTTTCATGAGATCTGCTACTGGGCCGGCCCTCTGTCAAATTTTAAAACCCAGTGTGGCCCTTGAGCCAAAAAGTTTGCCCACCCCTGCTCTATATATACAGAAACATGTAGAAATGTGAACTAGAGGCAATCGTTCAATGCTAAATGTATATACATGTACGAGGATGTTTTTCGATAATAAAACACAGCATGATAAAAGTAGGCTAGTATGAGTGTTTACTCTAATATGGTGATTATAATAATGTTTAGACCCGTGTTAACTGTTAAATACGTTGTTTGTGGATATCTGCTCAAACGTAGATGGTAACAATAATGTTTCATAGTTTGGAGCGGCTCGATCGCTTCAGTAAATGTTCTCTGTACATTTTGAGTTTGAGTCAGTCGCGCTGTGCATTAGGCTTCATGTTTTTACTCCAGTCTCATTTCATAACGTCATAACGAATGGAAACATTTGAAGTAACATATGATAATCAATATATTTTTCTCTAGTGTAGTGTTACCGATGTTCCTTTTTAGCGATTTATAGGCCGCCTGCTATAGGCTATTGTTAATATTATTTTATGCTGCACTGCACGTATATGCCAACAAGGGACAACAAACCTGGTGTTCATTTATATATATGTATGCATATATGTATGTGTGTGTGTGTGTGTGTGTGTGTGTGTGTGTGTGTGTGTGTGTGTGTGTGTGTGTGTGTGTGTGTGTATTTTGTACATTTTAAATCGCAATTTTAACCAGAAAAATCTAAAATGTATTCCCAAAATCATGCAGCCCTATAGTTTCTCTTGATATCAGCATGTTCACAGGTGTTTATTTTATTATTATTTTTATACAGGGACCAGATGCCACTGATGAGTCCTGCTGACTTCAACATTCACATGAGTCTCTGTACATGAACATAGTAAAGTGAAAAATCAAGTCTGTGTCTTTAGATCAGTGTGTTAAATAATGTGCTTTTTTGTCCTTTGTTGTGTATCTTTGGATTATGTTATGTTGTAAATAAATCCAAACAATCAAAAAGCCTTTTAAATCTCTTCATTCATTGTGCAAGGTTCCTCATAATGATAGGGCCTGATAGCACCAGATAGGGCCTTTATGGGTGGGTCTTTGTCTTTCTCAGGTGTAAAATACATGAATATTCATGATGTGTTCATGAAGCTTTCTTACACAAAACATGTAACGATATATTGTTTTCATATCATATCTGAATGAGTTGTCAGGATGATTTTCATATAGTTTTGGAGCAAATATTCTAGGCTACGTGATACAATTTTCAAAAGTCGTGTGAAGAAATAATCAGTATGGGTTTCATGGCCTTATTTCAGTGACAATTATGTTTTTGTTTTTTCACAAACCATGCATAAACGTCATTATCTCAAAACTACAAACTTTTACATACATGCTGCTGATATATTATTGTAGCAGAGTTTGTGCTGAATACAGTGTAATCAGACTTTAGCCATGAAAATGTCACAAGTAACAGAAATAAGCACAAATGTCAGAGCATGTCAGAACACCTCCAGGGCCCAGAAAACAACTCAGACCCCAGAGGGTTAAACACTTCCTTCCAGACCTGAGGGGCCATCATGTAACATTTTGGTGGTCTCTTACATCAACCATAAAGGGGGTCTGAGGTCAAGTCACTAATGGAAACTGGCTCACCAGTTGATAGGGCCTGATAGCCAGAAAAAAATTAATGTCTCTCAGGGCAGTATATATAAAGTTGAGGCTGAGGCCCGGGGAATAGAGACTTCACCCCGAAGCGGTGAAGCTCCTATGGGAGAAATTCAGTCAAGCACAAGTAGACCTGTTTACATCTTCAGAGACAATTCACAGTCCCATGTGGTTCTCCCTCACGCATCCAGCTCCCCTGAGGGAGTTCTGGAGAGGGTTTGCCGGTCCCGTCTACTATTAGTAGCCCTGTACTGCCAGGCCCGAGTTTGGTTCTCAGACCTGGTGTCCTTTCTTGCTGGCTCTCTGATGGGGATTCCGATCAGGAGGGACCCATTGTCCCAAGCAGAGCGCACGATTTATCACCCTCGCCCGGAGTTATGGAAACTGTGGGCCTGGCCCCTGAGGGGGCCCAGCTCATAGAATCTGGACTCTAGACTGAGGTTGTGGAGACCATACTCCAGTCCAGAGCTCCCTCCACGAGAAGACTGTTTGCACTGAAGTGGAGACTATTCTCTTCTTGGTGTAGAGAATGTCAATTGGATCTGGTCAACTGCCCTTTTGGTTCAGTACTTGATTATATGCAAGAACGTTTCTCTGCTGGATTATCTCCTTACATCTTAAAGGTGTATGTGGCGGCTATATCTGCTTACTAGGGGTGTGCCATATCATACCGTCCACGATAACACCGGAATACATTTTTACATGATAAAAAAGTGTCATATCGAGATATAAATTATATACCGACGCGATGACGTATGGCGCACGTTCCCTAGTGCGCACAACAACACCTGTCTAAGAGTAAGATCAGCATGAAAAGTGACACTGTCTTACCTTGTGTCCCATCTTTCCACAAGCAAAATAAACAACTTCCTGATCTTCCTTTCTATTCTCCAAACAGTGCCTTGCAATGTGACCATCCTTTCCACATGCATGACAGACAAAGCTTTGAAGAGGTCTCTCATTGTCTTGACAATGTCTAGCAATATGACCAGCTTTTCCACATGCATAGCAAATAGGGGTGTAACGATTCATCAACTACATCGATGTATCGATTTATATTCCTACGATCCTACTGCATCGATCTGTGATCGGCAAATTGGCCTTCCGGACGACATATATCGATCTAACATCGTTTTAAAAGGTAATGAATCGATTGTATCGATACTAGGAAATAGCGCATTGGATTTAAGCACGTTAGACTTTATATTAATGTTTTTTCTTTGCACTTTTAATGATAAAGGCGTTAAACGTTACTTGATTCAGTCTGCCTATCTGTAACGTCGTCGCCATGCGTGACGCGCCAGCAGCAGCGCGACAACAGTCAAGCAGCGCAAAGTCTCTCACCTCAGAAAAACTGACTTTCCTGTCCTCTCAGCCGCTATACTGCAGGAGCGCGCACTCTTCAATTGCACGCGCAAATATCACTTCACTAAAGTGCAAAAGACATACGAGCATGCAACGTCGTAAATTAGTAAGTTAAGAAATAAAAGTAAAATACCAATAAATTACGTTATTGTTACGTCATGTGTGTTGCTATTTATCAGGAGCAGTTTCATGTTTCTTTACCAGTTCTTCTAAGTATTGTGTATCACCATGGTAGCCTAATTGTTGTTTGTTTCCATAACAAAATGCCACTTACTGGTTATTTTGTATATTTTTATATGACTGTGGTGGCTCATACCAAGATTGTATTAACAAAAAAAAAGTGCCTACTGTTTATCAGTATTTGTCATAATCTTATAATTTTTTTTGTGTGTGTGTATGTTAAGTAAAGGGGGACAAAACTTGTGTGTCAACAATTTTTGTGTAAACAAATGTATTATAATAGGCTTATATAATTCCTAAAAAGGTGGGTCGCGGCTTGATGACCATGGGGAAATGTGGGTCCCATGGCCAAACTATTCAAAACATAATTCAATGTTGTGATAATCGTAATTAATAATCACAATTACAAATTCAAGGGAATAATCGACAATTATCATTTTTGTCATAATCGTTCAGTCCTACTTATTAAAATAAAATGTGAATGCATTCGACATTGATTGTTGTTTACTTGTTTGTTTATATCCATAATTAATTGATACCTGATTCCCTTACAAGAATTTTTGGCTAAAAAGTCACTGAATCGATTTCAGGTCACTGAATCGTTTCGGATCGTATCGTTCTAAATGAACCAATATCGTCCTTGAATCGTATCGACAACCATGAATCTTGAATCGAATCGAATCGTTGTTAAAACGAATCGTTACACCCCTAATAGCAAAGAATAACACCTTCTGAATTTATTCTTGCAAATCTCCTTGGTCTATGATGGAAACCATTAGACAATGTAGAACATTCTCTCTCGCCAAAGGCAGCAACTGGATGTCTAGATTTGGCAGCTTTCATTTGACTATTTGCATCAGCATTATTGTTGTAAAACTGTGTCATTTTAGCAATAATGTCATTATATTCAGAGAGTGGTGTAACTAGCATTGTCACAGCAGACCGGGTGAGTGGGTCACATTTGTTAATCAAGGCAGACTTGAAACTGACATCATTCTTAGTAATATCAGGATTGCCACTGAAAGTTTTAAACTTCTCCAATAATCGTTCTGAAAATGCTGCTGGATGTTCCCCTTTCCTCATGTGCATCTCAGATATTTTATCCCAATTAACTGACATCACACCTAAGAGCAGTGCCTTTTTCCTCTCTGACTTATTAGCATTTCTGTCCTATACTTTCTGAGTTAAGGCTCCAGACAAAGTGTCAGGCAGGCACATTCTTAACAAAACGCATGCATCACCATCTGTTAAATTGTAAACTTCAGCATATTCCTCCAAGTTTTTCAGAAAATCTAATGCATCTTGTTTGGCAGGATCAAATTTACCAATATTCTTGATCACAGTTTCTAGTTCAGTTGGATTAAATCCTCGGACTATGGTAGAAGTCATTGGTTCTTCCCTTCCTTCGCTAGCACGCATAGTCGTAGTAGCATGGACTGGTGCCATGGGAAATCTAAATCTACAGTCAGAGTATTGGCTATTGAATGACTGAGAAACTTTTTCCAAACCCTCAGTCCTGTCTTCCTGTAAATCTGGCATTTCTGGAACTGGGTTACACAATGTGACACCTAACAATGCCTATTCTGTTCTGACCAATTGTGTAGCTTAAGCAAACTTAACAGATAGCGTACAACTTGAAAAAAGAACTCCAGAAAGCAGTCTTCATAACTTTAGTGACTTTACTGGTGATTCGCTTCTCAATATTTTTTCTGTAAAACTACAAACAAGAAGAAAAATATGTATGAACATTATGTTCACATTTACATACACATATCCAGCTTAACATTACGGTTTGTACATAGTTCCTTTCACATAATTTTTAAGTAATAAACACAGAGAAATTATATTCAAATGAGATTACGTACAAACAGAAGAGAAATTCGAATGTACCGACGCTACAACATTGCACGTTACCAATAACACAAATCAAGTGTGCTTATAACAAAAATATAGCAATAATCTCTGTTCTAAAAATTCTTAAACACTTTAAATCACTAATTAGTGAAAAATATTGCACTTACAGACATATATTTCCAAGGTTTAAATCGATGGAATCAAAAGCCGATAGAAACTGCGTGCCCGTTGTTCTTGACTGCGTTCACTGAGGGAAATCGAAAGTAAACTATATAAACATAGTGCAGTACCTTAAATGTCCAGTGGGAGGCGGAAAAGAAACACAGCTAAACATAAGCAACAGCACACTCCCTGCCTGGTATAATAAATTATTATACCACTATTTATCCTTCTGTGACTTCCCCGGCAGGAGTAATACTACCTCTGAGACAGGCCTTAAGTAAACCTTTGCAGATCCTTCTTTAATTATCTTTACCTCCACCTTCCTCACTTTATCATCACTACTGGGTATGGTTTCCACGATAAGTCCAATCGGCCACTCGTTACGTTTCACATTTGAGTCCTTAAGCAAGACAACATCACCTTCCTCAAGATCTCGCCTTTTCTCAGTCCATTTCCTCCGTACTTGCAATGTTGCAAGATAGTCTCTCCTCCATGCCTTCCAGAAAGCATCCGCCAGACACTGAGCCTGTCTCCATTCTTTCTTGTAGAGGTCCTTCATGTCAAAGTCCCCAAGAGGTGCTGGTATAGTGCTAGCCTTTTGGGTGAGAAGCATTGCTGGGGATAGAACTTCCAATGTGTCAGGATCAGAAGAAATAGGAAGTAAAGGTCTAGCATTCATTATTGCCATGACCTCCGACATGAGAGTAGTCAAAACCTCATGGGAAAGACGGGAAAGACCGGTTTTTAGCAGCAATGCATCCAGAATACGTCGTGCTATGTTGATCATTCTTTCCCAAGCTCCTCCCATGTGGGAAGAGTGGGGAGCATTAAACCTCCATACGCAACCATGCTCCTGTAAGTAACCTTTCAGTTCTGGATCATCGGTATTTATGTTCAGTTCTCGACAGGCTTCGATGAAATTAGTCCCTCTGTCAGATCTGAAGTGTTTGACTGGTCCGCGAACTGCCAAGAACCGCCTGAGGGCGTTAATGAAACTTGAGGTTGACATGGACTCGATGACTTCCAGGTGGACAGCTCTAGTGCTTAAAGGAACACTCCACCGTTTTTTGAAATAGGGCTTATTCACTTTCTTTCCTACATTTAGATAGGTGGGCAAATGCATTTTTGTCTCAGTGCATGCATTGTTTTAGTTTGACAGGGTCGGCGCTAGCTTAGCTTAGCACAATGAATGGAATCCTTTGTTGCCAGCTAGCATGTCCTGAGTAAAAGTGATATAAAAATGTTTAAAAACCCACCTAATTACTTCTTGTGGCCTGCGTATTCACAACAAGTACAAATAGTGATGCAGATTAACACTAGGCGATTTCCTAGGCAGATATTGACTTATATATTAAGGACTATATTAGGGGGAAGCACAGGCGAAGCACTGCTACTTGGGCGTGATATCTCTGCGCCCAAGTAGCAGTGCTTCACCTGTGCTTCCCCCTAATATAGTCCCAAGTCAATATCTGCATAGGAAATCGTCTAGTGTTAATCTGCATCGCTATTTGTACTTGTTGTGAATACGCAGGCCACAAGAAGTAATTAGGTGGGGTTTTTTTTTTTAAATTATCACTTTTACTCAGGACATGCTAGCTGGCAACAAAGGATTCCATTCATTATGCTAAGCTAAACTAGCGCCGACCCTGTCAAACTAAAACAATGCATGCACTGAGACAAAAATGCATTTGCCCACCTATCTAAATGTAGGAAAGAAGGTGAATAAGCCCTATTTCAAAAAATGGTGGAGTGTTCCTTTAAGCAAGAGAAAATGACGACCCATCTTTTACTTTCAGCACTGCCCCCTCTAGTGCGGCGTGATGTTATATTCCATGGCCCAAAAACATCCAGGCCCACATGAGTGAATGGAGGATCCACTTTCACTCTGTCCGAAGGTAAATCTGACATTTTCTGTTCTTCAAATTTTCCTCTTAACTTCCTACAGATAACGCACTGATGAATCACATGGTTGATCAGTTTTGTTCCTTTCACAATCCAGAGCCCTGCTGATCGTAGTGCACCGGCAGTTAGATGACGTCCTTGATGTGCCACTTGATCATGGTAGTGTCTGACCAACAACGTGGATACATGTTGACTCGCTGGAATAATTAGTGGGTGCTTTTCCTGTTCAGACATTTCTGCTGATTGTAAGCGGCCTCCCGCTCGAATCAGTCCTTCGCTGTCTACAAAGGGAGATAGATTCTTCAGAGCACTTTGCTGTGAGATTTCCTCACCTTTCTCCAAACTTTTGAGTTCACCTTTATAGTGCTCTTGCTGCACACATTTAATGATGAAGGTTTTTGCTTGTGTGCGCTCAGTCTGGAGACTTTTTTTGCACAAATGCCAGCCTTTGCAATCCCCTGTTTTTCCCTCTTGAGAAAATGATTTCGAAACATGGACAAGCATGGCGATGCTTCTTACAAGGGATCTCCACTCTGAGAAGCGCTCAAATCTGTGTGATCCTAGGGACAGTTCTGTCATCTTAGTGACCAACGTTAGCACCTGAGGGCGAATCTCCTGATCCTTCTCTGGCTCTACAAGCTCAAACGATTCCTTTTCAGGTGTGCCCCCTAGAATAGACTGATGGAGAAATTATGGACCAGAGAACCAGCTAGTGTGAGGTAGGACAGCTGCTGGAATGAATCTGGTACCAAGGTCTGCTGGGTTCAGGCCTGAATCAACGTGATGCCATTGTTCTGGCTTTGTAAAACATCTGATTTGCGCCACTCTGTTAGCAACATACACATAGAATCGTCTGGATGTGTTATAAATGTATCCTAAAACAATTCTGCTGTCAGTGTAGAATTCCACTGCAGTTAAATCCAGATCCAGCTCTTCTTTAATCAGTCCTGCCAACTCAACAGCAAGAACTGCCGCACAGAGTTCTAGACGTGGCACTGTGTGAGTGGGGTATGGTGCCAACTTTGATTTGGCCATTACAAACCCAATGTGACATTGACCGTCTATAGTTACAACCCTGAGGTAAGCAACGGCTGCTATGGCCAATGTGAGCATCAGCAAAAATGATGACCTCTCACTTGAAGTGTAGGACATAGAGACTGGTACATAGGGTCTGTGAATCTGAACTTCTTTGAGATAGGTTAAAGAATCTGTCCATGCTTTCCACTTAACCTCTTTATCAGCTGGGAGCGACGTGTCCCAGTCAAGCTGCTCTGATGATAGCTCTCTTACCAAGGCCTTACCCTGCATGGTAACAGGGGCAACAAGTCCCAAAGGATCATAGAGACTGTTAACTGTTGAAAGTATCCCCCGTCGTGTGAATGGTTTTACCTCTGTAGATACCTGAAAAGTGAAACAGTCAGTCTCTAAGTTCCAACTCAACCCTAAGCTTCTTTGGAGAGGTAGAGGATCGACACTCAAATCCAGATCCTTCAGGTCATTTGCTCTTTCAGATGGAGGGAATGCTTCAATGACTTGATGACTGTTTGATGAAATCTTGTGGAGCTTGATGTTTGACTCAGCCAACATATTTTTGGTGTTTCTCAGGAGACTGATGGCTTCAGCCGCACTGGAGACCGAAATCAGGCCGTCGTCCACATAAAAGTTTTGATGGACAAACTGTTTGGCTTCTCTACCATGTTCCTCTTCTCCGAAATCAGCTGCTCGTCTTATTCCAAAGATTGCCACAGCTGGAGATGGGCTGTTCCCAAAAACATGAACCGTCATTCGGTACTCTGTAATTTCTTTGGACAGATCATTATCCCTGAACCACAAGAACCTCAAAAAGTTTTGGTGATCTTCTCTGACCTTGAAGCAGTAGAACATTTGTTCTACATCAGCTGTTACTGCAATCTGCTCCTTACGAAAGCGCATCAGGACCCCGAGTAGCTTGTTGTTTAGATCTGGTCCACTAAGAAGTGTGCTATTCAAAGAGATGCCTTCACATGGTGCACTAGAATCGAAAACGACCCTAATCTTCCCAGGTTTCATAGGATGGTATACACCGAATATTGGTAAATACCAGCATTCTTCCTCAGGCTGCAGTGGGGGAGCTAGTTCAGCATGTTTGTTGATGAACATGTTTTGCATAAACTCCACAAAGTGTTTAGCCATCTTAGGTTTCCTTTGTAAAGTGCGTTGCAGGGCATTAAGACGCTTCATAACTTGGTCCCTGTTGTTCGGCAGTGGGCTGTGAGGTAAACGGAATGGCAAGGGAGCTACCCAGTGGTTCGACTCATCTATGTACATTTCTCTGTTCATAACATCAAGGAAGATCTCATCTTCAACAGACAGAGAAAGTTTATTATCATCGGGAGTCCTCTGAAAGACTTTGTCACCCAGATGATCTGTAAGACAGCCTGTGACTGGACAGCAAGGTAGAGTGGACTGGTAAAGATTATTAGGAGTGCCAAACTGTTCTTTGACCTGAATTCCTTTAGAACAGGGTGAGAAAAAAGAGGTACGTCCATTTTGCAGTATGTTTGTCCTGAAAACATTTGAAGTCTCGGACTTGTGTACTCCTCCCATACACACTTCTCCCACAATGACCCAGCCTAAATCAAGACGCTGAGCATATGGCGTGTTACCAGGTCCATTATACTGTTCCCGAACCTTATGCACACTTAGGATGTCCCTTCCTAAAAGGAGAAGAATGGGAGCTCTTGCATCATAAGGTGGTATTTTGTCAGCCATTGACTTGAGATGAGGGAAGTATTGTGCTATTCCTGGTGTTGGAATTTCGTCACGATCTTCAGGCAACATATTGCATTCTAAGAGAGTGGGAAGTGGCACCTGCGTTTTCCCATCAAGTGAACAAACAATGAAATTGTCTGCTTTCCTTCCCATTGTCTTTGATGAACCAGCACATGTACGAAGAGTATAGGGGAAAGAGTCTCCGTTGATCCCAAACAACTCGAAGAAGTCAGACCTTGCTAGAGACCGGTTACTCTGATCGTCCAGAACTACATACATCCTCTTAGCCTTTTTAGGACAGTTAGATGGATAAACGTCAACCAAACAGATTTTCGAGCATGATCTAGGTCTGGGAGCTTTGCCACAGATTTCCGTGCACTTAGAAGTAACATCAGATGATATATCTCCTTCAGACTCCCCGCCTTGCACTCGCTCTTTTACTGGAGCTTCCTCTGCCCATGGAGCAGGCCCTGGGTGCATTGCAGAGACATGGCGATCACTGTTACACTCTCTACATTTAACAGCTGCCCCACATTCTTTGGCTATGTGTTTGGTGGAACCGCAACATCTGAAGCAGATAGACTGTTCTTTGAGGTAAGTTTTCCTTTCATCCAGGGTCTTTCCTCTAAAACCACGGCACTTTGACAACGGATGCGGCTTATTGTGAATTGGACATTGCTTACTAGGGTCCAAAATCTTTTGTTCTGGAGGTTGGTTGGTTCTGGTTCTTGAAACTGTGTCTAACACTTCAGTTTTCCTTACCGACACAGGTATTTTGTTGCTGACCCGTGAAAATTTCTCCTGTTTAAGACGACTCTGCATAGATAACAAAAAACTGGGATCATTCCTTATTCTTGCTTGGTCGCAAATGAACCGCACAAAGAAGCCAAATGGCGGAAAAGAGACATGATAATCCTCTTTATACTTAGCTCCATGAGTGATCCATCTTTCCTGCAGATTAAAGGGAAGCTTCTCAATGATGGGATTGACTCCCCTTGCAGTGTCAAGAATTGCTAAACCTGGTAAATGTCCCCCTGTCTTTGCAGATTCCAATTCCATAAGCATGTCTCCCAGCTCCCTGAGTCTTTGCCCATCTCTGTTAGAAATGTTTGGAAACTCCTCCAGTTTTCTCAACAGCGCATTCTCAATAACTTCTGGGCTCCCGTAACACTCTTCCAATCGCTGCCAAAGCATACGGACACCTGCTATAGGATAGTGCGCATGAACCGATCTGATCCGTTTTGCTTGCATGGATGACTCTGGGCCGAGCCATTTTGTGAAAAGGTCGAGCTCTTCTCTAGCTGTTAATCCGAGGTCTTTTGTAACATCTTGAAAAGATGATTTCCAGGCCCAGTAGTTCTCAGGGTGATCAATGAACTTCACAAGACCAGAACTCACCATCTCTTTTCTTACCATGTAGTTAGCTAAATCAGATGTGTATTGCAGGTTAACCATGGGAGCTCTAAAGCTGGGAATAGGAGAAGCCTCAAAAGCAGAGTGATGTCCATGATCTTCGCCTCTCTGGCTATCCCTTGTCTCATGTTTTATTTTGAACTCCTCCATTCCATACGATGGATGCACATGTGAAGATGTTACTGTAGCTTCACACTGAAGAGGTTCAGCGCTCCTCATGGATGACTGTAAAATCGGAGTATCAGGAAACCGCTGCTGATGTTGTTCCATTGTATGCTTCTGAACATACTCTTCAGTACGCTGAGTGCAAACTAAGTTTGTCTCATGGTCCAATTCACCTATATTTCCCTCCTCTATGTCAGCAGCTGCCTCATAAATCGCTGCTTCAGCAGACGCTGCAGTTGCTTCTTTTTGAGATTGTAGCAAGAATAGATCTGCTTCTACTTCTGCTTTTCTCCTCATCATAGCTGCTTCTTTTTCTGCATAAGATGCTTTAGCTCGAGCTGCTTCGGCTTTAGCTCGAGCTCGAGTCGCTGCCACACTTGCTGATGACCGACTTGATCGTTGAGATGACTTGCAGCTAGAAGATTGTGATCTAATCTCAAAGCCTTGAGATTTATCTTTCTCATCACTGTGTGACTCCATACTTTACTTAGTTCTGAAGAGTTGTGCATCGCAATGTAACAATGGCTGTATGGTTCCGCTGTTTTCACCCGCTGTGTCAATGTCTTTTTACTATTCTGTTCTGACCAATTGCGATAGCTTAAGCAAACTTAACAGATAGCGTACAACTTGAAAAAAGAACTCCAGAAAGCAGTCTTCATAACTTTAGTGACTTTACTGGTGATTCGCTTCTCAATATTTTTTCTGTAAAACTACAAACAAGAAGAAAAATATTTATGAACATTATGTTCACATTTACATACACATATCCAGCTTAACATTACGGTTTGTACATAGTTCCTTTCACATAAATTTTAAGTTATAAACACAGAGAAATTATATTCAAATGAGATTACGTATAAACAGAAAAGAAATTAGAATGTATCGACGCTACAACATTGCACGTTACCAATAACACAAATCAAGTGTGCTTATAACAAAAATATAGCAATAATCTCTGTTCTAAAAATTCTTAAACACTTTAAATCACTAATTAGTGAAAAATATTGCACTTACAGACATATATTTCCAAGGTTTAAATCGATGGAATCAAAAGCCGATAGAAACTGCGTGCCCGTTGTTCTTGACTGCGTTCACTGAGGGAAATCGAAAGTAAACTATATAAACATAGTGCAGTACCTTAAATGTCCAGTGGGAGGCGGAAAAGAAACACAGCTAAACATAAGCAACAGCACAATGCCTTACTAGGGTTTTTCTCAGTTGTGCCATTCTTTATCATAAACTGACAAGCCGCCTTCGCCTCCTCCAAATTGTTGGACAATGTTTTCACAGTTGATTTAAGCATACTATTGTTAGTTCTAAGAAGTACAATCTCATTCTGCATCTTTACCTTTTCTTCTTTCCATATCGTTTCACTAGCAAGGTAATTTTTTGTAGAAATTACCCCAACACTGAGTCGCTCATTTTCAGCCTCCAACTCATCTACTCTCCTCCTAGTTACTTTGTATGAAGCAAAAAGTGCTTGAAGCGCATTAGCAATTTTCCCATTTTTGTTCTTAGGCATTTTGGGATCATTTTCAAACTTAGAGATAGCCCACTTGTTCGGTTTATCAACAATATTCTCTATTCCGTCAAACATTCCCTGAGAACCGTGTTTAGCAATGTATTTAACAATAATTTCTTCCATTTTCAAAAGTCTTATCGGGCTTTAGAGTATCTCGTGATCTAATAGTTATTCACAAAGTCTGATTTAGATGACTACACGTTATCTAGTTCCTTTAAGATATCCGTTAGTCTAATTATTCACAGCTCCAGTACTTCGGACGCAAATGATCAAAGTAGCCACACTACCTGAGGCTTCTAAACTTAACCACAGCCACAATCCATTGGACCTTAAATTTCATTATGCAAAACAGTTAAGAAATGTAACACTGTCACAGTACGTCAGACGAAACCACACTACGTCGGGTTTTGTGTTATTTTCTTAAAACAATTTACTTAGCCACAGTACTTCGGGCTTAAACAATATTTATCCAATTTAAAACACTGCCACAGTACGTCGGGCAAAACCACACTGCTTCGGGTTCTTGTTTTGAACTTCACAGAGTCACGGCGCATCGGACTCACTAGCCTACACTTTAACACACAATCGTTGTGAAATAATTCTGTGACCACACTGCGTCGGGTCTATTCAATTACTTTAGAATTTCCTCAGAATCATTACAACTTCACAATCGGTTTCAAGTACGTTAGAAACATATACATTTGTTTCAGTTACTTTAGAAACAACCAATCTAATATAACTCTGCCACCACTTCGGGTTGATTCAGTTACTTTAGAATCTTAACAGAATTATAAGAGACCAACACCAAATGTCAGTTACTTTAGAAACTTTACACTTAAGCACTTTGTTTCAATTACTTTAGAAACAACAATTCCAATACAAGTCTGCCACCACACTGCTTCGGGCTTATTCAGTTACGTTAGAATCTTAAACAAAATTTTACGGAATAGGCTTAAAACTCCTCCTGCTAATACTGGGGTGGTAGTGGCGCAATGGATAAGACACATGCCTTTGGTGTGAGAGACCCGGGTTCGAATCCACTGTGAGACACCAATGTGTCCCTGAGCAAGACACTTAACCCCTAGTTGCTCCAGAGGCGTGCGACCTCTGACATATATAGCAATTGTAAGTCGCTTTGAATAAAAGCGTCAGCTAAATGAATAAATGTAAATGTAAATGTACTGAATAAACCACATTCGATCTCTTCTGTCCTTAATTTTTTTCTTTTCTAGATTTTTTTTTAAACGAGGAATTCCTTGACAAAAACAGCATAAATGAAAGAAAACAGCTTTTTCTTACCTTTTCCCTTTTTTGTTGGAAATCCGTTGATTCCTGGGTCTGGCTCGCCAATGTAAGAAAAAATGATGTGGACGTCGAAGATCTCAAAAATGAAGTTTATTACAGCAAAGTAGTAACAAAGTACAGACAGCACTTCGGATTCAGCGGAGTCCCACAGAATGAATCTCATCCTCTCAGCTCAAACATTTATCCTCTATTTCGTTTGTCTTCCCCCTCTACATGTAAATGAAGCTCTGTTTTTAAGTGTAATTTAAGAATAACAGATTTGTCTTCCCTCTCAACATGAGGCTGAAACTCTGTCTTAAATGTAAATTGAGGATCTTTCCTCTGTACCCACATCTTTGATGTTCTGTGAAATCAGAACAGCAAAAGGTTAAGGTGATAAAATCTATCTGAAGTGGATCTTCTGTTAAAACAAAACCGTCAAATGTTTAAGGTGACAAGCTATTTGAAGTCCCTGTAATCAAGATGGTTATTGGTTGCCCTCTGTGATACTATTTACATATTACTGAGATTGGATGTAATTGTCTCTATATGATAATTAAGCTCTTTTAAGTGAAGGAACATTTTGAGATATATATATATATATATATATATATATATATATATATATATATTGGAGTGGAAGTTGTTGGGATCAGACCATAATTTCTTATAGTATGTTGAAAGGTTCATTTGAAGTTCATAATCACCATGATAATATGTGGTCTGATTCACTGATCTCATCGAGTGTCTACTCTCTGATTGTAAAGATGATGTGTTATTTACTTTACATTTACATACTCTACAGCATGAGGTCCAGCAACTATCCACTGTAGACATTAGATATGTATATTATGTATGATGCAAAACATTTCTGATGTGAACAGTGTAGATACGGTATCAGACGGATATTCCACTGGGAATAATGAATGTTTGACAGGTGTTATCATCAGAACTTGAGTCAGCTGCGAGGTTGTGAAGGAACTCTATGAAGAGTTGTGTGGCTGGTTCTTTTTCAGAGAGATGATATTTGAGGACACTTCTAGTAGTAGCAACACCACCATCAGAAGGTTATTGATGCACTACAAAATGCTGATACATGAATAACCATGTGTAACATTGATCTACTGATGAATGAGTGCCCTTTTTGAAGCCATTGTCAGTGCAATCTATATACACATATTTTATTCAAAATCTTTTATATGGATCCTTTTGCATGTTTGAATTTGTTGACAGTCTTTAGAGAGCAGAGTTTCTGAGAGAGAGTGTGAGGTTGAATGGATGTGGATGGTCAAAATGACTAGAATTACTTGCAGCATTCTTACATTTCTGTGTTTCATGAGACTACAGCTTGTGGAACTCACTAAACCAAGGACTTTCCTTCTTGATGCCACGGTCTCACCCTCAGGACATGCTGGCACTTCTATTGAGATGGCCGTCGAAAGACAGCTGGAGATAGGGCCAGAAGCAGAGTATGGTCACTCAAATGTCCTGCAAAAGTCATGCTTGGGGAAGGTGGTTTGGGTCGATCAGTTTATTGTTCTGTCATTATCGGACTCAAACTAATATACCATAATTAGCATGAGCAGTATTTACAGCACCTCTGGACTCACAGGTTATGGTAAGGGATGTTACATTTCCGAAACACGCTCTAAGCAGGAGACCAATGACAACAGACTGGAGCCGGCTGACCAATGACAACAGACTGGAGCCGGCTGACCAATGAGAGCAGACTGGAGCCGGCTGACCAATGAGAGCAGACTGGGCTTTTTGGAAGGCGGGTTTTTTAAGAAAACCGAAACTTAAAGTGAAAACAGGTACTGCAACAATGTATATTGCAAGAAAATTTTGTTTTGTAAACATTAAATCATGTAAACGTATTCTAGTAGACTGCTGAACAAAATTATGACCCTCTAAATCAGTGGTTCCCAACCCTGCTCCTGGAGTACCCCCAACACTGCACGTTTTCTTTGTCTCCCTAATCAAACACACCTGATTCAACTCATCAGCTCATTATCACAATGAGCTGATGAGTTGAATGAGGTGTGTTTGATTAGGGAGACAAAGAAAACGTGCAGTGTTGGGGGTACTCCAGGAGCAGGGTTGTGAACCACTGCTCTAAATGAGCATACAGTAATAGGGGCCCTTTTACACTCCCACAAGGCACTTTGAATACCAAGGACTGCCCTTTGGCCTGTCCAACATGCCGGCTCTCTTCCAGGCTTACCCTAACCCTAACCCTAACCCAGACTTAAAACAGAGGTGTCCAGTTCTGCTTTTGGAGGGCCACTTTCGCTGACTCACCTTAAAGGTAGGCCTACCTGCGTGCTGACGTCATCTCACGCTTTGTTAGGGGGCGCACCTGTGATGTGCTTCACTCATGGGAAATACACATTAGCGTTGTTCTTTCTGTAACTTTATATACTTCTTTTCAGGAGTACTACACACACACACACACACACACACACACACACACACAGTATATATATATATATCATTATCGGACTGATATACAAACTATATATATATATACTTCCTTGGTCATATCCAAAAGGCTTCAAAACCTTTAATGGTATAGTGAAATAACATGAATGTTGTATTGCTTATTATATTTTTTAATAAGCTTTCACACAAACTCTAGCTCATAGATAAAAGACATCATGCCAGCCTTCCATGCAAGCCAGATTATTTACACAAATTAACTCCAATGAAGGAACTATGTTTGTTTTTGTTTTTGTTTTTTTCACTGTAAACTGTAGAAAATAGCCTGTAGAGTATTTTGCATGGATGGGTGGCAAAACATTTTTTACATAATATTATGTGGAAAAATTACATGGTCATATTTTATATATTTGTATATATGGACATTTGAAGTAATGATTATATAATTCTTACACTGAAAACAATTCTGCAGTTGTACAGTTATTAGTTATTTTGTGCAGGTCATGTGTGGAGCTCAGAGGCCCGTCAGGGAGTCCTGGACATCAGTAAAAATGGCCACAAAGCCCTGAAAAAGCCACAAACAAATTCAGACTGTATCACTGTGTTTTCCAACCATTTTGCAATATCAAACGAAATCCAAACCCCATACATTTCAGAATACAAACATTCAATAGTTTAACATTTAATAGTACTCACATTTTTTATAAGCAATTGAGAATTGATCAAACTAAAGCCTTTCAGTGTGGGTAAGCGAAAACCAGCCTTCAGGGCCGCTAAAATGCAAAGTGGAAAAAGGCGTTAATTATCAGTTACCAGACTTTCTAAAAAACAGTTTTGCAAAGTCAATAGTTTTCAGAAGTTGCTTTTTTGGTTGCAAGTTTGTAATAAATGCAATATCATACCATTTATTTTTGGAAGTACAAACATCTTCACTGCCATCACTGACATTTGCTCGAGTGTGTCAGTCTGTACATTGAATGATTAGACAAAGATAAAACATCTTATAATGCTGATCTACCAAAGTGAATATTTGACATGAATCATCACTGTCTGGTCTCACCTTAAAATCACCAATCTCAGATGATCCGAGAGTCAGCGTTAAACTTGATGCAGCATTCAGGGCAAAAGATGATGTAGAGTTTCAGAAAACGTACACTTTTTCTTTATTTTTTCTTTATTTATTTTTTTTAGATATCTTGGGCTTACTTAAAGTATTCATGCATTAAGAAATAAAATGTTGACATATAAGAGGTAATTTTGCTACAAAACCATAGTGTAAGTTTGAGCTTTTGCTGAAAGCAAGCTGTCAAAGCTCATCGACTTATTTTGTACTTTATTATGTAATAGAGATGAATACACCAGTGCAAGACTGCTGATCAGCCAGATTATTTAATCATGGCAGCTGTAATAGTTATCATGCTGAATTTAAATTTAAAATGTCTAGCATTCTAATCAAGAGAAAAAAATAGCAATAAGGGTTATCCAGTTACCATGTTAAAATATACTGCATCATTCCCAGCACTGATGGTATCATATAGATATACAGTATCTCATGAAGGTGAGTACACCCCTCACATTTCAGCAAACATTTTAGTATATCTTCTCAAGGGACAATACTATAGAAATGAAACTTGGATATATTTTAGAGTAGTCAATGTGCTTCTTGTATAGCAGTATATATTTACTGTCCTCTGAAAATAACTCAACATACAGCCATTATTGTCAAAATAGCTGGCAACAAAAGTGAGTACACCCTAAGTGATAATAGCTGTACGTCGTTTAATCATGCAAAGCCACATGTCCTATTCATCATGGTCATGTTTTTGTCTGCTTGACAGGACCATACAAATGTGTGTATCTTGTATTAGAGCAGTTACAATTTGTGCTTTGAGTACAATTCTCTCATACTGACCACTGGATGTTCAACATGGCACCTCATGGCAAAGAACTCTCTAAGAATTTGAGAATTTGAATTGTTGCTCTCCACAAAGTTGACCTAGGCTATAAGAAGATTGGTAACACCCTGAAACTGAGTTACAGTACAGGCCAGGGTCATACTGAGGTTTTCCAAGACGGGTTCCACTTGGAACAAGCCTCGCATGGGTCAATCAAAGAAGCCGAGTCCTCGTGCTGTGCGTCAGATGCAGAAGCTGGCTTAAAAAAACAGACACATGATCGTTCCAGCATTGCTTTAGAGCAGTGGTTCTCAAAGTGTGGTACGTGTACCACTAGTGGTACGCAGGCTCCGTCTAGTGGTACGCAGAGGAATCACTGAATTTCACACGTAAGATCAAACCGGTGTGATCTTTTACTGTCTATTGTGTGATCAGTCTTGGCTGGTCCCTGGAGCGTACGATACGATTACACCGGTGTGAGTAGAACGGTCAGTGCATCACGTGATCAACTGCTAAATTCATGTGCTTATTTGCAGTTGGCTGGCGCTGAGCCAGAGACGGACGCGCGCCACAGGCGCTCTCAAATATCACAATTATTCAGTGTTTTTAACCACATAATGTTTATTTTAGGTTTCAGACATTTAAATTTGCATAAGTACTAAAAAAAAATACATTTAGAATTTGTAAAATACACACTGACGTCTATGGAAGCGGAAATAATAATAATTTCCATTATAATTAGAAGACACGTTTTATTCATATCAGATTGTGTAAGAAACACATTGTGTAAGTAACTTTAAAGTTTACTCTATTCTTCTCCCAGTTCACCGGCCACTTACTTTCATGTATTTCGGGAGAAGTGGATGAATTCACGTGCTGTAAATCCAACAGATCCGATTCTCTGAATGTGGCACAAACTAACATGACGGCGCATATAGCTCAACTAACGCGATCGTTATAAAGGTGTTTAAACAACATAACACTTCCACTTGCATTTATTTGACAATCGGAATATCAAATATTTCATGCCATAGCTAACAAATTTGTGAATATTTTGAATAAAAAAATAAAATAAAACTGTGGTGTGTCACGTGACAAGCAATGACGCGTCACCATGGAAACAATAAAGTGATCAGTTCTAAATAATGATCGCCTTGAAAAACTCACAGGGGTTAGCCAGGATATTTTAAATGTACGTTTAAAAGGGTTAAATATGAATACACAGCCTGTGTTTTTTTTGTTTGTTTTTTTATAAAAATTTTAAGTATAGTAGGCTACAGTTTTTATTTCACTTTTAGGTGCAATACATTTGAATTGAATCATTATTTAAGTTTTTTATTTACCTGTATGTAAGCAGCACAGTGCAGTGGTAATGTTCAAACTGTGTTTTTACAATGTTTAAAGTGGCTGACAATAATAAATATTCTTATTAGAAATTAAGCTGCCTCATTTTTGAGCTGTGCATAACTGTAGCTGAATAGTTAGGTCTACTACGCTACTGTATTTTCATATTGGTCATTATGGTGGTACAAAAGTTTGAGAACCACTGCTTTAGAGGTTGCAGAAGCGGAAGGTCAGCTTGTTAGTGCTCAGACCATACACTGCACACTGCAAAAAGTCGGTTTGCATGGCCGTCGTCCCAGAAGGAAGCCTCTTCTGAAGCTGGCTCACAAGAAAGCCTGCAAACAGTTTGCTGAAAGCAACCTGTCCAAGAGCATGAATTACTGGAACCATGTCCGGTGGCCTGATGAGACTAAGATAAACTTGTTTGGCTCAGATGGTGTCCAGCATGTGTGGCGATGCCCTGGTGAGGAGTACCAAGAACATTGTGTCTTGCCTACAGTCAAGCATGGTGGTGGTAGCATCATGGTCTGGGGCTGCATGAGTGCTGCTGGTACTGGGGAGCTGCGCTTCATTGAGGGAAACATGGATTCCAACATGTACTGTGACATTCTGAAGCAGAACATGACAGTAGCACCTCAATGCAGAACACGAGATCCGGGGGGGCGGAGTTGGATCCAGATAAAGGGGTGGAGATTGGTAGGTTTAGGGGTGGGTTTAGGGATTAAGGGGTGGAGATGGGTAGGTTTAGGGGTAGGTTTAGGGATCAGGGGGTGGAGATGGGTAGGTTTAGGTATATGTAAGGTGGGAGGAGTTGGATCTAGATCCGACTCCTCCCCGTGGATTTCATGTTCTGCAGTGAGGACCATCTCGAACATGATGCCCTTCCTTCAGAAACTGGGCCGAACGGCATGATAACGACCCCAAACACACCACCAAGATGACAACTGTCTTGCTGAGGAAGCTGAAGGTGAAGGTGATGGAGTGGCCAAGTATGTCTCCAGACCTGATCCCTATTGAGCACCTGTGGGTAGGGATGGGTACCGAAACCTGGTATTAAACGGGCCCCGGTGCTGAATCAAGGGATGGGTACTGAAACCTGGTATTAAACAGGCCCCGGTGCTGAATCATGAAAGACCGCTGGATCGATAAGCTCGGACGTTATCGGTTCTGCTGTCGGTACTGGAGAAATGAAGAAAGTACACGTGCTATTTATTATTGTTATTAAGAAATTATTATCTTGCAAAATTAATCTTGCCAGCCACTTCTATATATAATAATTGAACCATTTGTCTGTGATGCATTTTTGCTAAAGAGAGAGAGAGCGATCTTTCACGCGGAGTCACGGCGCGCACAACACAACAGCCCTGCTTAACGAGTGACGATGAGGACAGAACTAAACATTTAAACGGTTACACTTTAGATCTTTGATATTAAACTAATTTTATTTTAGATTTAGATTTTGGCTTCCAATGATTATAAAAAATAAGATATTTGAGGTATAACCATTAAAAACTAAAGCCGCATTCTGTCTAGGGCAACTTCCCTTCACAGCGGTGCGCTGTCATTTCTCCCTAAAACCCAAACGTAACGTCAGAATCTGCACGATCGGTGATTGTTGTAAAATGTAGTCTGTACTGTTGCTAAACTGCGGGACGCGTTTGATAATAAAATGCTATTAAAAGTACCAAAATTGACGCAATAGACGCTGTTCCAAATGCGGCGCGCTCTCCGAAACACACCGCAACGAGACAAGCAACGGATATTTTGGGCTTCGTGTGCGGATCTAAACAATCAAATATACACACAAATATGTCAAAATGCCCGTCTTGGAGATTCACTTAAACAGTTTATTCACTTAACTACAGTTTATGTCTTAAATGGGCGTAAATAGTTGGGAGAAAATATGATGCGTAATAATGATTAGATCTGCATTTTGTCTTAAAGAGGCAGCAGTCTAATAAACCTGCTGACGATTGCTCCATTAATGTGAATCAAACAACAAAAGGCAAAGAGAAAATCAGTCGCAGCTCTTGAATGAATAATTTTGGCTTTTATAAGCTTTGATCTATCTGTGATAAACTATGCAGTGTTGTTTTACATCTGACTTTATTAGTTGTCTTTTTAGCCCATATTACTCCTGAACAGTAACGTCAGTAGACATTACTGAAATTAAAGTACTGGGTATATAATTTGTATATTTGTTTTATTGTATACTTTTTTTTGTTTGACCATGTGTTTGTACTTTGTTTTTGGTGTCCTATGTCTTCTGTATATAAAACACAAAAGCCTGCACCCTTCTGCATAACATACATGTTTTATTTGTTTTGTTAAAGCATTGCTTTTTCTTTTGCTATAGATATTTATTTAACATTTCAAAATATAAAGACATATTAATTATGTTCTAAATATTTTTTTCTTCCTTTTTTTTATATAACAAAAAGAACCGATAAGAATACCGTTAAAGTACTGGATCGATAAGGAGTATCGGTAAGAGTAGTAATACCGTTAAAACCTTAACGATACCCATCCCTACCTGTGGGGGATCCTCAAGCGGAAGATGGAGAAGCGCCATGTGTCTAACATCCAGCAGCTCTGTGATGTCATTATGGAGGAGTGGAAGAGGATCCTGTGCAGCTCTGGTGAACTCCATGCCCAGGAGGATTAAGGCAGTGCTAGATAACAATGGTGCTCACACAAAATATTGACACTTTGGACACAGTTTTGACATGTTCACTTAGGGTGTACTCACTTTTGTTGCCAGATATTGCCAGAGTTATTTTCAGAGGACAGTAAATATAAACTGCTATACAAGCAGCACATTGACTACTCTAAAATATATCCAAGTTTCATTTCTATAGTATTGTCCCTTGAGAAGATATACTAAATATATATATATACTAAATATATATATATATATACAGAGAGAGAGAGAGAGAGAGAGAGAGAGAGAGAATATCAAAAGATAGATAGAATGAAAAAAAAAATGAAAAAAAATTACTACACTTGCAATGGAAACGCATCATCACAGTCTGCATAAAGGGTCCGTTGTGTACTTTATAGATACGTTATAATTACAGAAAGGTACTCTGTAAATTCGTTTTACTTACACAGTACTTTCCTTTCGGGCTGTAATCTAAAGCGTTTCCAAAAACTGCAATGCATGATTGAAATGAAAACACAACTAAAAATGAAGCTCATTTGACTGCGTCTTTAACTGGACAAATATCAATGAAACTCACTTTTTCAGTTGGAAAGCTCCAGTCAGGTTTTGGTCAATCCGAGCACTTCCACTGAAGCTGCCGTCCTGCAGGTGGAGTGAGAGAAGAACACTGAAGTTCATTCTAAGCTGAATTGCTGTTTCCTTTTTGATTAATTGATCAATTTGGTGAACACATGGTTCTGTATCACTGTTTGCAGTTTCGACATTACAGCTTAGGTCTTGCCAAGGTCTTGCCAACATGTTTTGTGCAATTTTTATATTTACTGTTAAAGTGTGAGAGTTCCTCTTCCCATTTTTTATACTATGTTTTTGTTCATAATTTGTGTACTCACCACATCCAGTCTGAAGAGAGGCACCAGCATACCATCAGGTTTAACAGCGGAGAACTTTGCTGCAGCCGGCACATGAATGTCTATCTCCCCTGAACTGAAGGAGAATAGTGGCGTATCGCTGGCGTATAACAGCACCTGCATCTCCATGTTGGGATACAATGTGCGTAGCTGAACAAATAATTTGTAAACAGAGCACATTATTCATCTTGATAACAATTAGATTTTACTTGAAAACTATAGAACATGGAACAGACACATTTTAGACATGTAAATACACATGAGATTCGTGACTGGTGTTACATCAGTATATGCAAACGTAGTCATATTCTCTAGTTATTTACTGGTTGACATTAAACATAAGATATTTTATAAAAAAAAAAAAATTCCATTACAAAGTCACGACCTGTACATACACTGACCTGTGGAACGAAGGCACCAAACTGACTGGTGTTCAGATGAATTGGAAAACTCTTTGGTATCTACATTAAATGAGAAGAATGAGTGACTTAATAGCTAAATCTATATTTTAAATCTATAAGAGGACATGATTCCTTGTAAGTCTATAATGTGATGCTGTATAGTATCATTCATTGGAGATGGTAAAAGTATTTTTTTTTTTTTTTTACTTCCTCACCATGTCATCTGTGATGTTGATTTGAAGAGCCCCAGAGCTGAGGAATGCATACGCTGCTGAATTCACTAAGAACTCAGAGGCAGCCACTGAAAGCATGTAGTTTTCTGCATACGGCACGTCAAACACGCTTGCAGAGAAAGGCGGTTCAGACGGAGAACTGCGGCTGTAAAACTCACCCTGTCACAGGAACAACAACCAAACGTCATTGGCAGGTTACGGTAAAAATTCCAAAGCGAATAAATAAAATCCACAACACTGTTTACAAATCGAGAAATCTATTCGAATTCTAAATATATTCAGAAAGAGAAACCTAATAATAGCTGGGGCTCAGGGATGGTTGGACAGCTCAGAGAAGCCAATCCTGCTCCTGGAGAGTTTAGCTCAACACTCATGCCTGGAAGTCTCTAGTGATTCTGCAGACCTTGATCAGCTGGAAAGTGGCCCTCCATGAGCAGGACTGGACACCCCTGTTGTAACTGTATGCATTTAAATGATGGCAATAAAATGTTAAGCTGGGCAAACACTGTGCAATTTTCGTCTGAATCTGAGCCGATTCCTAAGTTGTATGACTCTTTTTTTGAGTCTGGCCGAACTTCAGCTTTGTCGTGCAGTGTACAGCGAGAAACAAGAGGCGATTAACCTCTCCCGACCGGCAATCAGATGCTCGGGTTAATTACTGATGTTAGAACTTGTGAGGGTATCGCACAGTTGAAGCAGAGCTACCAAAGATTGCCCTAAACTCAGTGCCTTTTCCCTTCACTGCGCCTGCCCGAAAACAGAAGTTAAACCATGGCGACACGAAATAGATATTTTAAGTCTCAGCTCCTCGATCGGACCGTATCGATTGTGAGCTTTGGCTTTACATCTAATGCGATTTACTCGTACAGTGAGAGTTGGTATTTAACAAAATAAATGCTGAAATCGCACAGTGTATTCCTGGCTTTAATCAGTATTATAAATGCTGAATTAAAAATCCTTACCTTAATATCTAACTCAAAGCTTTGTTCTGTCACAGCCGGGGAGGATGTGAGAGGGATGCTCAGAGATATATACGGACCCACAGGTATGTTAACTAGAAAGTAGAAGAAGTCATTTGAGCGTGATTACTGTAGTCATCTTATGAAGAGGAATGTAATGCGTGCTGTAGTTTTCTAAGTAGTTTTCCAAGGATTTTGTATTTACAATCACGTCAACAACATTAATGTCATTAAGTAGCAATAGCTCAATAATACGGCTGAAATAACCCACAGTAGGGTGAATCTCACAAAAATGTTCACAGCAAATTCAAGAAAATTAGGCCTTTTAAATTATTTTTTAATAACAATTAATCAAATTTTTTCGTAATGCATAATATGTCTTCTTTTAACTATAAATCTATGTGATCTATATATATCATTTAAAGAAATGTTTTGTGCCAGTACCAGGTATTTCCTGTAGAGTTGTCTCTAATCCAATTATTGCTTTTTGAATTGCCGGGCAAATCTAAAAAATAATAATAATAATAAAAAAATTAATAATAATAATAATAATGACAATGATTGAGACATAATGAAATATTACCAGCAGCAGATAATAGTGTTGGCTAATTTGTTTTGATAAAATGACAAACCTTCTCATGTATCGTGTCTGATATTTTTTCACTGAAACCACTTACAAATGGCTTGAAAAAAATGCTGCAGAATAGAAAGAATAGAAATGCTCTATTAGTGGTAGTCATAAGAGATATTCACAATTGTTGCATGTATCTTCAGGTATCATCAGTCTTTTTATGCTTTGTTAATACTTACCTAGCTCCTCCATGGAAATGAATATTCACATCTCCTACATTAGCACTACATTGAACAGTGGTGATGGAGAGACGGCCAGCATCATCCGCTAACTGCAGGAGGGTGTAGATGTGGATATTGTACACAGCCAGATTAAATGAGCCGCCATCATGGCTGCAATCATAGAACAAAAGACAATCATATTACATATCTTATAAACAATCAATTCCTTTACATTACAAATGTCTTATTTAAAACATTTTACTTTGATATGATGCTTGCCAGCTATCTCGAGGGATCTTTCCAACGCTATCTCACGAACAACTGGTACGAGTGAGTAAAATATGGCTGATTCGTACGACCTCACTCGTACGAATTCGTACGATTTGTCTAAACCCCAGTGAGGGTTAGGTTTAGGGGCGGGGTCAGGAGTAGGTCATTCGTACAAATTCGTACGAGTGAGGTCGTATGAATTCGTACGAATTAGACACCTCGTAAAATTGGTACGAATTGCCGTGAGATCAGGTTGATCTTTTCCATTCCTCTTTGGCAAATTGCTCCAGCTCTTTTTGAGCATGGACCTTAAAGGGATTCTCCCCTTTAAAATGAAAATTCTGTCATCATATACTCACCCTCATGTTGTTTCAATCCTTTATGAATTTCTTTCTTCTGCTGAACAGAAAGGAAGATATTTAGAAGAATATCAGTAACCAGACAGTTTCTGGTCTTAAGACTTCCATAGTATATTTTTTTCCTGCTATGGAAGTCAATGAGACCAGAAACTGTCTGGTTACTGATATTCTTCTAAATATCTTCCTTTCTGTTCAGAAGAAGAAAGAAATTCATACAGGTTTGAAACAACATGAGAGTGAGTATATGATGACAGAATTTTCATTTTAAAGTGGAGTATCCCTTTAAGCTTGAGCTCCCGCCATAGATTCTTAATGGGATTTAGATCTGGACTTTCAGGGGGCCACTTGTCCCTCAACAACATTTGGACCAACTTGGATGTGCTTTGGGTTGTTGTCTTGCTGGAAGACCCAGTGTTGATCTAATGTTGTTGTTTTTTTTGCAATAAAATGCAATTAATTACGAACATAGCGACGCATTGTTATGAAACTTGTCATCGCAGCCATGCCCTGAAGGACCCTGAGAAGCTTGGGGTCAGTGCATTACAAAAGTATTACTTTTTGCTGTAACGCAGTAATATAACACATAACTAATAAAAAATGTGGTAATATTACACACATTACAATCTCAGTAATGCACATTACAACAACGCATTTTACCCCAAAATATATATATATTTTTACGAATTTACCAACACCACGAGACATTCCAGCACCAGGGGAAATTATCTGCGGGTAAAGTAGTGTCTATTTCCTGTTGCTGGAATGTGATGGTTGAGATGGCGGCAGTGATGGATTCTACATTTGTGAGATGGACATACTCCCATTATTTTCAGTTTGTCAGAGAAAAGGACAAGAAAGTAATAGTCTAGAACAATCTATATGTGACATCGAGAAATAGCATAAGTAACTTGTAGAAACACCTGGACCAGTGCCACGCTAACACTAAGTTAACCGAAAGACCTTTCCCTTGTCCATGAAAAATGCTGTTCCCTTTCGAGGGAACTCGCGATGCGTCAATGACGCTTTGGGAACACCCCTGCGTGATTGCGTCTGAAACATGTGTCAACTAGTCCTATGGCGAGATTGAACGTCACGGGCGGGTGACGTCATGACCAGGAAAGGATAAAAGCACATCCGGGTTACGACCGCGCTAGCTTCTGTGCCTCAGCAAGCGCTCTGTGTCAAACTGTCTGTCATATTTATTGTTATCTGTCACGAGGACAAGGTGCCCGTCCTAAGAGCCTTTTAAACAAACGTTTCCTCACATCAAGCACAATACCTCCACCTAGGGGACTTTCATTCTTTCCAGATCTTCACAAAGAGTTATCTAGATCATGGAATAAACCTTATTCGTCTAGAGTATTTAGCCCTCAAGTTCATGTTTATTCTGAGATTAAAGGGTTGAATGAATATGGTTATAGGACGATGCCGAAAGTAGAACAGCCTCTTGCATCATATCTTTCTCCGGCATCGGCATCGTCCTTGAAGTCCCCAATGCTGCCCACTAAACCTTTAAAAACTTCCTCTATGTTAGTGGGTAAAGCATATATGGCAGCAGGTCAGGCCGGTGCATGTCTACATACCATGGCTATACTACAAGCGTATCAGGCTGACTTGCTGAGGGACCTCGAGACTGGCGAGGGGGCGGGGCCTGACGTAGTTCGAGAACTGCGTCGGGCCACCGATCTGTCTCTTCGAGCCACTAAAGAGACCGCTCGTGCTATTGGGCGGTCGATGGCAGCTAATGTGGCTACAGAGAGACATCTTTGGTTAAATCTTTCTGATATCAAAGACAAATATTTTCTGTTGGACGCCCCGCTTTCGCCTAGTGGTCTATTCGGTGAAGCAGTTAACACCGTGGTAGATAGATTTCAAGAAGCGAAAAAGCAAACGGTATCTCCCTCGCCGTCAACAGGCCTCTGGGGCTGCTGGGCGTGAGCAGCCCCAGCCGTCAAGCTCCGTACACAGAGCGCAACAGAAGGAGAGTGTCGCTTCTCGTGCCCCCCGCGAAAACCATGGGGTGCGGGACGACACTCTCAGTGTTCACCTCACTATACGGTGCCTGCTCCATCCCGGTGCCCTCAGGATGCTGTTCTGCCAACCCCGCCACCCTCGGTGCCTCGGGGCGCAGCGGTTTCCAGCGAATTTCCGACTCAGCGCCCCCTCGACGCTGCGTTGGATTCACGCTCTCTGAGGAGGGTCGAAAGTCAGTCAGTTCGGTTATTTCCTGCCAGTATGTTCTAGGTCACCGAAGTGACCACTAGAGGCTGGCCTATCATAACAGAGGCCAGCCTTGAGAGGCTGGTTCCCTTAGTAGATTATCTGTCAGAGTGGAAGACTCTACCAAATATATCTCAATGGGTCCTGCATATAGTAGAGAAGGGGTACAGAATCCAGTTCGGTTCTCGTCCTCCATGCTACAACGGGGTGTTACTCACAGTAGTACATCCAGAGCAGGCTCTCGTGATGGAACAAGAAGTGGAAGGACTCTCAGCAAAGGAAGCTATAGAGCCGGTCCCGCCGGCCGACAGAGATTCAGGGTTCTACAGCCAGTATTTCATTGTTCCGAAAAAGGATGGGGGGTTGCGTGCCATTTTAGATCTTCGTCTTCTGAATCGTTCAGTCAAGAAATTGAAGTTCAAGATGCTAACGTTGAAGCAGATCGTGACTCAAATCAGATCCGAGGACTGGTTTGTCATGATAGATCTGAAAGATGCATACTTCCATGTCTCCATCCTTCCACAACACAGGAAGTTCCTAAGGTTCGCTTTTGGGGGCAAAGCCTACCAGTATCGGGTTCTTCCATTTGGTCTAGCTTTATCACCCCGCACAATCACGAAATGCGTAGATGCAGCTCTAGCCCCGCTCAGGCTGCAGGGCATACCTATTCTGAACTACATAGACGACTGGCTTATCCTAGCAGAGTCGGAACCTCTAGCGGTTCGGCATCGAGATGTCGTTCTCGCGCATATGAAGAAATTGGGGTTGAGATTGAATGTCAAGAAAAGTGTACTTTCTCCAGCACAGAGGACCACCTTTCTTGGTGTCGTGTGGGATTCAGTGACAATGACCTGCTCTCACCTGCTTGTGTCGCTTCAATCCTCACGTCTGTAAAAGAGATAAAGCTAGGCCAGAAACTCACTGTAAAGCAGTTCCAAAGACTGTTGGGTCTGATGGCAGCCGTGTCCAACATTATTCCGTTCGGCCTGCTGTACATGAGACCCCTTCAATGGTGGCTCAAGACCAAAGGGTTTTCTCCGAGGGGGAACCCACTCCGTATGATCAAGATAACACGGCGGTGTCTCCGTGCCTTGGTTATATGGAGGAAACCTTGGTTTCTTTCCCAGGGTCCAGTGTTAGGAGCTCTTTGCCATCGAGTTTCACTCTCGACAGACGCTTCTCTCACGGGCTGGGGAGCGGTAATGAAGGCTGCTCAGCTCAAGGTCTTTGGAAAGGTCATCATCTTTCGTGGCACATAAACTGCCTGGAGATGATGGCGTTTTCTTCCAGACCTCAGGGGCCATCACGTGCTTGTTCGCACAGACAACACGTCGGTGGTCTCCTACATAAATCATCAAGGGGGTCTGCGCTCACGTCCACTATTCAAACTGGCACACCAGATTCTCTTGTGGTCCCTAGGGAAGTTACTCTCCCTGAGAGCAATTTATATTCCGGGGCATCAGAATGTAGGAGCAGACATCCTGTCGAGGAAGGGGCTGAGGCCTGGGGAATGGAGGGTCCACACCGGGGTGGTGGAGCGCATTTGGGGAGTGTATGGCAAGGCACAGGTGGATCTGTTAGCGTCTCAGGATACGACGCACTGTCCACTTTGGTTTTCACTCAAACATCCAGCCCCTTTAGGTCTGGATGCCATGGTGCAGACGTGGCCGAGGCTACGTCTGTATGCTTTTCCCCCGATCGCTCTGCTTCCAGGAGTTCTGGAGAAGGTTCGCCAGGATGGAGCGAGTGTACTGCTAGTAGCTCCGTACTGGCCAAGCCGAGTTTGGTTCTCGAACCTAATATCCCTTCTAGACGGCTCTCCCCTGGAGCTGCCGGTCAGGAGGGACCTTCTATCTCAGGCGGGGGGAGTAATCCTCCATCCCCGCCCAGAAACACTCAACCTGTGGGTCTGGCCTCTGAGGGGGCCCGGTTGTAGAGACCATACTAAACTCTGGAGCTCCGTCCACGAGGAAACTTTACGCCCTAAAATGGAGAGTTTTTTTTCTTCTTGGTGTAATATACGACAATGGGATCCAGTTAATTGCACTATTAGTTCAATACTTGAGTTCCTGCAAGATCGTTTTGCTTCAGGGTTATCTCCTTCCACACTGAAGGTCTATGTTGCTGCTATTGCTGCTTACCATGCCCCGGTGGGGGGTCTTTCTATTGGAAGAGATCCTTTAATTATACGTTTCCTTCGTGGCACCCTGAGGCTGAGGCCTGCAGTTCGTACCAGAATTCCAGCTTGGGATCTGGCCCTGGTCCTAGAAGGTCTATCAGTCGCTCCCTTTGAGCCTCTTGAGTCTGTTTCAGATACATTTCTGACCTTCAAAACTGTTTTCCTTCTAGCCATTTCTTCTCTTAAAAGAGTAGGAGATCTCCAGGCCCTTTCGGTATCTCCTTCGTGCCTTGCACCCGGGATGGTTAACCTTCTGGGGTCTGATGTGTTTTTGGGGCCCTTGGGATGTTTTGACATGCCCTGACATTTGTGCTTTTTTCTGTTATTTATAAACATGTTAATGGCAAAGGTGTAAATTCACTCTATATAGCACAAACAGGGCTAGCATAATATGTGAGGAACATGTATGTAGATGTTTGTATTTTTAAGAGAATAATGTTTATGCGTGGTTATTGAAAAAAATAAAAATGAAAGTTGCTGAAATAAGACCACAAAACTCATACTAAATATACGTCAATAAGACTTTTGACTAATGGATGTTGTCGCTTCGAGTTCTGGCTTCAAAATTATGTGAAAATAGTCTTGCTTTATCGTTCACAATAAAACAATACATTGATTTAAATTGTGTAAAACAGGTTTTGCTTGGAAAGCCAATATGCGAGTGGGGCGTGAAGGAGGAGTGGTTTACACCTGAAAATACAATGTCCCACCGATTATGCGTAATGACTCTGCATAATTAGCCATTCATTCAGGTGTGACACTGACTGAGCCAAGAATGAATGCAAGGACAAAAGATATATTTAGAAGACTTATATTGACCATTTAAGATTTTGCTTACATCTATCTTGTAAATATGTTTTGCTATTTTATTAAAAAGGTTACAATTACAACAATAATTACAATTTCAACAATATTTCAAGTGTACTCTTTCTTTGTAAAAAAAATTATTATAGCCCTACATTTTATCATATGTATTCATTAGTTTGAATATAGCCAACATTGGAACAGCTAACATCTTAGTTGATGACTTTATTTTTGACAAAAATAGTATTATATATATATATATATATATATATATATATATATATATACACACTACTGGTCAAAAGTTTTAGATCGGTAAGATTTTTTATGTTTTTAAAAGAAGTCTCTTCTGCTCACCAAGGCTGCATTTATTTGATAAAAAACAATAAAACAAAACAGTATTATTGTGAAATATTATGACTGTTTTCTATTTTAATATATTTTAAAGTGTAATTTATTCCTGTGATCAAAGCTGAATTTTCAGCATCATTACTCCAGTCTTCAGTGTCACATGATCCTTCAGAAATCATTCTGATATGATGATTTGATGCTCAAAAAACATTCATTATTATTTTCAATGTTGAAAACAGTTGTGTACAATTTTTTTTTCAAAATTCTTTGATGAATAGAAAGTTCAAAAGAACAGCATTTATTTAAAATAGAATATTTTCTAACATTATAAATGTCTTTACTGTAACTTTTGATCAGTTTAACTCATCCTTGATGAATAAAAGTATTGATTTATTTTATTTATTTCCCCCAAAAATAAAATAAAAATTCTTACTGACTCCAAACTTTTGAATTGTAGTGTTTAATGTTACAAAAGCTTTCTATTTCAGATAAATGTTGTTCTTTTGAACTTTCTATTCATCATAGCATCATGAAATAAAATTGTAAAAAACTGTTTTCAACACTGATAATAATCATAAATGTTTCTTGATCCTCAAATCATCATATTAGAGTGATTTCTGAAGGATCATGTGACACTGAAGACTGGAGTAATGATGCTGAAAATTCAGCTTTGATCACAGGAATAAATTACATTTGACTATATGTAACAACATTGGCTATCGAATCATTCGTCGTTGGTTTGAATTAACAAATTCAAATACTCTATGTTGCTAAAAACATTTCTTCCTGAATACAAAAGCTGGTGCACTTTGAACTCGTGAGTGCAAATCATGCTTCGGCTCCAGCTAGTCGGCGACAAATGGACTTTTACGACACTAATTGCACCTCAGAGACATTCCAAACCCCCTTCCCCTCTCTGGACCACAGAAAGATAACGAAACTTCCTCCTGCTACGTGACATCACACCCCCACACACACACACCTTTGTATTAGAACTTAGAAATATCATTTTCATATAAGTACAATGCCATTATGCATGTGTGATTAGCTTTGCTTTATAATAGAGGTGTAGTTTTCTAATGTGTAATCTAGAATCAGCATTCAAGATTGTCTGGCAATTGCCTTCCCCCCACTTGGTTTTTATTGCCCTAACGGAATGTCAAGCAAACTGAGATTCCAGGAGAGGAGTAGGAATAAAGTGTTAATCCTACATTTATGTATAACCACTTAAGAAATGTATAAACAAGGATTTGATTTTCCCATATCAAATTTGTGTATCTGCAATGTTATCGTGTATTAATCAAAACTTTAAAATGTTTGTAAGATGCATACAAGTATGTAACTTTGTGTATTCCCATAATCTTTCATATGACATGTTTTATATCATTTTAAATCTTGAGACTTAACGGAGTTGAATCTCGATAATAGATTGCAATGATATGATTATTACTATATGAATCATCTTACTAGAGTATTAAGACAACACCATAACTCCCTCGAGTGGGTGTTGCCCCCCAGAGACAAAGAACTTTTTTCCCGCTTCAGATCTTTGGACGTTCATTGGTTGTTCGTGCGAACAGAGGCGTCAACCCATATTTTCCATAAAAGACCAACTCAGGAAATCTCCGGGAGCACTTTTACGAACCCGCTTCATCAGCGAGAAGACCCATATGGCTCCCGTTGGGAGCATTCATTCACCGTTTTCGTGAATGAATTTCTCTTTTCTTTTCTTTAAGTCTTTTCTTTATTTTCGTATTCGGACTCAGCGAAGCAAACGCAGCAAGCAACTTCAACTCAAAGAAAAAGACTCTTTTGAAAATCCCGCGGCCGCGCACACCGAAGCAAGCCCTGCTTTCTTAAAGAAACACACGCAGCTGCTCTTAGGACACACGCACGAACTCGGCGTTCTTCAGCAACAAAGAGAACCATTTTGCAAGATAAGTTTATTGAACTTTTAAGGTGATTTGATTCCTTGTTGTCTCTCGAGGTTACCCTGCCTGTGACTTTGCCTAACTGTGATCGATCTTTGATCGCACATGTTACATTTACATTTACATTTAGTCATTTAGCAGACGCCCTTATCCAAAGCGACTTACAAATTAGGACTAAGTTCAGCGAGTCATCATAAAGAGGCAAAAGCAACAACAACGCAGGAAGTGCTCAAAATACGAAGTTCTGGTATTATTCAGAGTAGCATAAGCCTGATAAGTGATGTTTCAAAGGGAAAGGATTTTTTTTTTTTTTTTTTTTTTTTTTTTTTTATAAGGTTAAGTGCTCACGGAAGAGATTGGTTTTCAGCTGTTTTTTGAATGTTGTCAGGGATTCTGCATTCCGGATGAGGGTGGGGAGAGCGTTCCACCAGCATGGAACTGTAAATGAGAATGTTCTGGAAAGTGATTTTGTGGCTTTCTGTGATGGAACCACGAGACGTCGCTCGTTGACCGATCGTAGGTGTCTGGTAGGGATGTAGACTCGTAGGAGTGAGTGAAAGTAGGAGGGAGCTGAGCCTGTGATAGTTCTGTAAGCAAGCGTCAGTGCCTTGAACTTGATGCGAGCAGCTAGAGGTAGCCAGTGCAGAGAGATGAACAGAGGAGTGACGTGGGCCCTCTTGGGCTCGTTGAAGACAAGACGAGCTGCAGCATTCTGGATCATCTGTAGGGGTTTGGTCGCACATGCTGGGAGTCCAGCCAGAAGGGCATTGCAGTAGTCAAGCCTAGAGATGACCAGGGCCTGGACGATAAGTTGTGTTGCATGCTCAGTTAGGAAAGGCCTGATCTTCCTGATGTTGTGCAGTGCAAACCTGCATGATCGAGCTGTCTTTGAAATGTGATCTGTGAAGGTCAGCTGGTCATCAAACGTTACTCCAAGATTTCTGACCGATCTTGATGGGGTGATTAATGATGACTCTAGCTGGATGGTGAAGTCGTGCTGTAGAGACGGATTGGCAGGGAGGACGAGAAGCTCAGTCTTTGCCAGGTTGAGCTGCAGGTGGTGTTCCTTCATCCATGTGGAGATGTCCGCCAGACAGCTTGAGACCCGTGCAGCTACTGTGGGATCATCTGGTTGAAAGGAGAGGAAGAGCTGTGTGTCATCAGCATAGCAGTGGTAGGAAAAACCGTGTGCCTGTATGATGTGTCCCAGTGATGTGGTGTAGATGGAGAAGAGGAGGGGACCAAGAACTGAACCCTGGGGAACCCCTGTGGTCAGCTGATGTGCTCTGGATACCTCGCCTCTCCATGCGACCTTGAAGGACCTACCTGTGAGATAGGACTCAAACCAGTGGAGTGAAGTTCCTGTGATGCCCAGTGATGAGAGGGTGGACAGAAGGATCTGATGATTCACCGTGTCGAAGGCAGCAGACAGATCCAGGAGAATGAGGACTGAAGATTTGGAAGCAGCTTTTGCGATCCGTAGGGCTTCTGTGACTGACAGTAATGCAGTCTCAGTTGAATGTCCTTTCTTGAAGCCAGATTGGTTGACATCCAGCTGGTTGTTTAGAGACAAGAAGGATGTTAGTTGGTTGAAGACAGCTCTTTCAAGTGTCTTCGCAATGAATGGTAGGAGAGAGATAGGTCTGTAATTCTCTACCAATGATGTGTTTAGCGTTGGTTTTTTGAGCAGTGGAGTAACCCGAGCCTGCTTGAATGCTGTAGGGAAGGTGCCAGTGTGGAGGGATGAGTTGATGATGTGTGTGAGTGATGGTAGAAGTGTGGGAGAGATGGCTTGTAGAAGGTGTGAGGGGATGGGGTCAAGCGTGCAGGTGGTAGGGTGACTGGAGAGGAGAAGTGTAGATACTTCTTCCTCGGTTAGCGAAGAAAAGGAGGACAGAGGGGTATTGGCTGTGGAAGGGGTCGGTCTGGGTTCCTGTGTGTGTGGAGCTGAGAACTGACTGCTGATAGCTGTTGTTTTGTTGGTGAAGAAGGTCGCAAAATCGTCAGCAGTTAAGGAGGAGGCGGGAGGTGGTGGAGGTGGACAGAGGAGAGAGTTGAATGTCTTGAAGAGTAATCGTGTGTTGGAGGAGCTGTTGATCTTGTTGTGGAAGTATGAAGATTTTGCAGCATGAACATCAACAGAAAAGGAGGAGAGGAGAGATTGATACATACTCAGGTCAGATGCGTCTTGTTAGTTTCACTTTCTCTCATCTCTCTCATTGTCCGATCTCTCTCTCTCTCTCTCTCTCTCTCTCTCTCTCTCTCTCTCTCTCTCTCATTTTCGTTATTCGTTTAGTCTTGTATTTGTCTTTACTGTTTGTATTGTTATATGCATACTCATGTAAATTGTAGAACTTGTATTCCTTAGTTCGATGTAGTATTAGTCAAATTATTAAAGACCCATTATATCCTAGATTGTCTCTGTATAAGTGTTCATTTTACAAGTCAATGAAATGACGATCAAGTTACGCTTTACAAATGCGCTACTGTTAAGTAACCTACATTTTATAAGAACAAGAAAGTAATTTTCTTGGCCAGAAAATATAGCTTTCTTCGAATTATAAGAAAGAGATAATTTTGTTGAGAAGTTGATGGAATTAATTTTACGACCAGTTTGCGGGACAAACAACTGTTTAATTAATACATTAATTTCCCTTAAAATTATTCTGATTAATTGATCTGAAAGAGGGACATTTTGGTATATTAATGATTGAATTATAATTCATTGTAATTGAACATTGATGTATACGAATAAGTCTAAATTTCAGCTTCAATAATTTATTAATATTGTAAGAATATAGATGAATCAACCCGATTCATAATTTTGATTCCCTATAATCATTTGAGCTAAGTCATATTCCTTACATATATATTCACACAGAAAACAGCTGATTTAAATTGTAATAATATTTCACAATATGACTGTTTTTGTTTGTATTTTTAATCAAATAAATGCAGCCTTGGTGAGCAGAAGAGACTTCTTTTAAAAACATTAAAAATCTTACCGATCTAAAACTTTTGACCGGTAGTGTGTATATATATATATATAGAACATATGAGCAGAAATTGCTAAACAAAAGCTTATTTGATGTGGCAGTATATTCTACAGTAAAAACTGTACCCAAATCTAGTCAACAAAATGTTGTCTTTCATATTTCGCCTGACTGTAACGTTGTTTTTATGAAATATTAGGGCATATACATATTAATTTGCAGTTTAATACGTTGCTTATACAAAGACATTTTATTTCAACATATTTCAGTCGGTTTTTACTCATCTCAGTAGGCTATAGCAAAGCATTTTAGTTGATTAAAGCGGTTTATTCTTTCACACACAGACACGCGATTCATATTATAGAAACGCGATTCATCTTTTTGCGGTTTACATAGGCCTACACTAACGTTATTTATTCCACATTAACACTTGAGAAAAGATAACTTAGCCTACCTCACTCCTCAGCGGGATCTATTGCTCCTCATATCAGCACTGTTCTGAGGAAACTTTTCTCCAGGATTATTAGGTAGGCTATGCCTCACTCGCGGCGCGCTGTGTTTACAGCTGATGTGGGCGTTTCACAGGTCTGAAATGGTTCTCAGAATTTGCGTTTGAATAGCGCGCGCTCTCCGGGGCGTGGTCACATTACATTTGAATGAGCGCTAATGAGCTCGACTGGAATTGCTCTCTTTTAATACAGATTTCACAAGCTGAGAACATTTGTTTTTTATATAAATTACTCCATTTAAAAGAAGAGAATTCAAGCTTCATGCCTGTGTGTCTGTATGCCTGTTTGACTGAGTATTCGCTGAGTTATTGTTCATTTTCGGATGCGTTTCAGAATGGACTTAACTGACAGAGAGAAGGCAGAACTCGCATCATGTTTATTTTTCTTTATTTGGCAAAAAACACAACACTTTGTTTTTATTGTGAGTATACACAAAAATAATACACATTTAACAGAATCGATTGATGTATGAAACTTGTTTGTAATATCAAAGTCAACAGAGCAAAATTAATCTCTTTTGAACTGATAAAAAAAAAAGCGAGCTGGTATCGCCGGCGATACAGCTGACCCCAGGGGGTTAAGGCGTTCCTCTATCCTAAACCAGGTTATGTACCTAAGGTTCCAACCGACATACCACGGCCTATTGTACTGCAGGCATTCTGTCCTCCTCCCTTTAAGGATTTAGACCAGGAGAAACTGAACCTTATCTGTCTAGTCAGAGCACTGGATACTTATGTCCACATATCTGCCCAGTGGAGAAAGTCTGATCAGTTATTTGTATGCTTTGGCCCCCCTAAGAAAGGCCTTCCTGCATCCAAGCGCAGACGGTTAGCAAGTGGATAGTCGAGGCTATTTCTCTTGCATACGAGGTTCTGGGCCAGCCTTCACCTTTGGCTACTAGAGCCCATTCTACTAGGAGTATGGCGGCCTCCAAGGCCCTTATGTCTGGGGTGTCGATTCAAGAAGTTTGTGATGCAGCTGGTTGGTCTTCGCCACTTACGTTAGTCAGATTTTATGACTTAGACATGGATGCCCCGGGGTCTAGAGTTCTCATGTCATGACAGTTTTACATGACAGGTTCTTGGCTGTATGGTGTTCGGGCATTCTCGTTCCCAAAGCGTCATTGACACATTGCGAGTTCCCTCGAAAGGGAACGTCTCAGGTTACGACTGTAACCCTAGTTCCCTGAGTAGGGAAACGAGACGATCCGTCACTTTGCCATACTCCCTACATCCCTGTGATCGAAGCTAGCGCGGTCGTAACCGGATGTGCTTTTATCCTTTCCTGGTCATGACGTCACCCGCCCGTGACGTTCACTCTCGCCCTAGGACTAGTTGACACATGTGCTTCAGATGAAATCACGCAGGGGTGTTCCCAAAGCGTCATTGACGCATCGTCTCATTCCCTACTCAGGGAACTAGGGTTACAGTCGTAACCTGAGACGTTTTTCTCTGCTCGCTTCTTGATGACGGCGCTCCTCTCAGCACAAATTTGGTATCGTTGTAAAGAACAGCATTTCGACTTTGTGAATATTTATAGTAATTTCTCAATAGCATGAGTCTGAACCAATGAAATGTGATTTTCAAACTAGAGAGAGAGAAACTTTATTGTCATTGTAGTTATACAACGAAATTTGTTTGGTAGCTCACAGAGGTCAGCAGCCATAAAACAAAAAAACAGCACACATAACATAATAAATGTAATAAAAGTATCAAATATAAAGTAAAAGTATAAAAATAAATAATTAAAAAGGCACTTAGTATAATAAATAAACAAGATAAATTTAAGGATAGAAATGTAACAGTATTTACAGTATAGTAGTAGTTGAGTACAGACATGAATGTCCCATAGAGTGTATAGATAATAAAATATGACCCTATTTACAATATGGTAATTTAGTGCAAACATTAATGTCCAATGAGTATTTTTGTGCATTAGCAGCAAACATGAGAAAGGAAAAAGAGAGGAAGGGTTAACTATTTATGACTATTTATTAACTAATATGCTTATGTAAACAAAATGATCTTACTCCCGCTGACTGACAGCGCGCAATCCCGATATACATAGAATTAGTTTTGGTGAGTATTCACGCAAACATTATCTGTTATGTCTTAGTGATGTTTGGTTAACTGTTGGGGAAAAACATTTGATGTGTAACATTATATTACATCCGTGCGTACAGTAGGTCAGACTGTCTGTTTCAGTAATGTTAATCAAACAATTCTGGTATCATGGTAAAAAGTTTAATATATATTTTTCCTATAGATATTGGTTTTGACTTGGTTTGTGCCAAATTTGGTGTTATTACCAGGGATTTTAAGGTATGGTTGCTGGGTGACTTTGTTTTGAAACCTTCAGAAAACCCGATGTTTCTCAAAATGGACTTTGCTGACTCTATCAACTTCAAACAGGTGTAGCTCAGTAATTATTTGTCTGATTCCAACAAATCATACATCATTTTGAAGGTTTTTGTGAAAATAACAATATATATATATATATTTTTTTTTGCTCATTCTGACTCATTTTGCCAGCACGGGTCACATATGTTGGTTATGTGTCTATTCAGAATGACTAATGAGCAGCAACCTTTTTATTTTGGGAATGTCATATATGCTCATTTGCCAAAATGGTTGTTGCGTGGAAAAGGGTTAATACACAGGATGACTGTACATTATCTTTTCATTACATGTTCGACTTGTTTTAACTGGTTTGCTCGTCTTGGATAAAAGCTGTTTGCTAGAGTGTGGGAACTGTTTTTCTTTGTGGAAGCTATTAGTTTATTACAAGTGAAATAATACATTTTTTGTTTTCTACTCAAATCAGTAGTTCTTGCCCAATTCTTTACTTATAAGTCAAATAGCTGTGAAATAAGTGGGATATAAATAAACCAACGGTTATTACCACTTTACGTCGGGTTCTTGATCCCCCTTGTTGGGGTTTATTTGACTTATGTCTGTGTGCATGGTCCTTCTGATGAACTAAGTTCATGAGATTGTGTAGTAAGTGTAAAGGCCAATTTATACTTCTGCGTCGAGTGTACGCCGTAGTGTACGTCGTAGGCTACGCACGTAGGCGACGCCGTCGTGAGCATTTATACTTCTGCGAATGTCTGTGTTGCTCTGCAGTTACACCGCCGAAACGTTAGTTGGCGCGGGTGGGTTTTAATGTTCCAGTTCCACTGTGTTTACATTCCTCGCGGCTATTTTGAGTTTAGGTTTCTACGAGCAATGGCGACTGAAAGAGTCAAACAGATGGCTGTATTTCCGCACTTCTTCAAGCAATCTCTCAGTCACTTGGTCTATTTCTATGGCTCTTCACTGATCTTCGGAATTTAAGAATGGCGGGCGGGCGGTGCAGAGTGCAGAAGATCATTCCGGAAATGCGTGGGAGGAAACGCGATGCTATCCAGCCGACCAATCACAGATCTTGCGGTCCGCGTCGCCGCGACGCGTAGTTACATTTTTGAGGAGGTGCGCGTCAGGGTACGGCGAAGGGTACGACGTATGGTACACGTCAATGCGTATGCTACGCCGTACCTTCTACGCGCACCCGACGCAGAAGTATAAATTGGCCTTAACGGTCACCAGCTGGAGTGCCCTTGAGAGCCACCAGAGGGCACTCCACATAAGACTATTATCACTCACAAACTACATTTCCCATAACTCACTGCTCGGACTCATCATCACTTATCACTGATCACATTCACCTGTACCTCATTCACTGATTGCATTCACCTGTGTCACATCATCCTGTTAGTCTCAGTCTATTTATACCATGTTTATTCAGTCACTCACCGCGAAGTCTTGTTAAGTGTTACACTGCATTTCTGAGCGTTGCCCTGTTCCCTGGATTACTCTCTTGCCTCTGGTCCCTGCCTGTTTGTTTTGTTTCTTTCTTTGTTTTGACTGCCTGCCTGTGTATGACCCTAGCCTGTACATTGGATTATGCCTCTGGATTTCCCCAGCCAATAAAGCTGCATTTGGATCTAACCTTCGTGTCTTGGAGCAGTTCGTGACAGAAGACTTCGCCACACCCAGATCCAGCAGCTATGACCTCCAGAAATCCAGCAGTACGGATCTCGCCTGATCTTCCCAGCATGAGCCGGGAGTTCGCTGGACAGATCGCGGCCTTGGCCCTGGATAGCCTCGATCTGTTCCAGTACACCTGGGGGTTTGTTCCTCTCGCTACCTCTTGCTCTCTGGGTGACGAGGCTATTAAGTTGTGTTACCGGCTGGGGGCTAAGGAGGTCGACCCGAGGGAGCTCCCTGATCTCTCCGGTCTGGATTGGAGAGAGGCACTCTCCAGATGTCTGGAGAGCTTCCTTCCGTGGCACGCCATGTCACCGTCTGCACTTCACGCCAGTCCAGCCGAGCCCGCACTTCACGCCAGTCCAGCCGAGCCCGCACTTCACGCCAGTCCAGCCGAGCCCGCACTTCACGCCAGTCCAGCCGAGCCCGCACTTCACGCCAGTCCAGCCGAGCCCGCACTTCACGCCAAATCTGCCGAAGCCAAGGCAGTATGCGTCATGCCCGCCGCCCCTGAGACTGAGAGCGTCATGCCCGCCGCACCTGAGACAGCAAGCGACATGCCCGCCAAGCTAGAGCCCTCTTCACCGCTGGTCCCGTCCAGCACAGAGCCCTCTTCACCGCTGGTCCCGTCCAGCTCAGAGCCCTCTTCGCCGCTGGTCCTGCCCAGCTCAGAGCCCTCTTCGCCGCTGGTTCCGTCCAGTTCAGAGCCCTCTTCATCGCTGGTCCTGTCCAGCTCAAAGTCCTCTTCGCCGCAGGTCCTACCCAGCTCAAAGCCCTCGCTGATGCTGGTCCCGTCAAGCTCAGAGCGCGCTGAGCCAGAGCCAGAGCTTCACGTCAGTCCTGCCGAGCCAGAGCCAGAGCTTCACGTCAGTCCTGCCGAGCCAGAGCCAGAGCTTCACGTCAGTCCTGCCGAGCCAGAGCCAGAGCTTTACGTCAGTCCTGCCGAGCCAGAGCCAGAGTTCCACGTCACGTCCGCCCGTCCAGAGTCTCGTCCCGCTGAGACCGAATCTGATCCTGATCCTGATCCTGAGCCTGAATCTGTTCCTCTTCCTCTTTCTACGCCTGTGTCTTCGGACAAGATGGCCGACTCCACGCCTGTGTCTTCAGACAAGATGGCCGACTTCACGCCTGTGTCTTCGGACAAGATGGCCGGCTCCACGCCTGTGTCTTCGGACAAGATGGCCAACTCCACGCCTGTGTCTTCGGACAAGATGGCCGAATCCACGCCTGTGTCTTCGGACAAGATGGCCGCCGCCGAGCCAGTGTCTCCGGACAAGATGGCCGCCGCCGAGCCAGTGTCTCCGGACAAGATGGCCGCCGCCGAGCCAGTGTCTCCGGACAAGATGGCCTCCACCGATCCAGTGTCTGTTCAAGTCACGTCTGCCGAGCCAGTGACTCCAGACAAGATGGTCGCCGCCGATCCAGAGTCTGTTCAAGTCACGTATGCTGAACCAGTGTCTCCGGACAAGATGGCCGCCGCCAAACCAGTGTCTCCAGACAAGATGGCCGCCACCGAGCCAGTGTCTCTGGTCAAAATGGCCGCTGCCACGTCGACTGAGCCCTCTGCAGAGATAGCCGCTGACATGCCTGAACCTGAGCCCTCAACAGAGATGGCCGCTGTCACGCTGTCTGTTCCTGAGCTGGTGTCTGTTCCTGTACCTGAGCCGGTGTCTGTTCCTGTCCTTGAGCCGGTGTCTGTTCCTGTCCCTGTGTCTGTTCCTGTTCCTGAGCCGGTGTCTGTTCCTGTGCCATGGCCGCCTGAAGGGTCGTCTCCGCCCTGGCCGCCTGAAGGGTCGTCTCCGCCCTGGCCGCCTGAAGGGTCGTCTCCGCCCTGGCCGCCTGAAGGGCCGCCTGCACAGCCTGCTCCGCCCTGGCCGCCTGCACAGCCTGCTCCGCCCTGGTCGCCTGCACAGCCTGCTCCGCCCTGGTCGCCTGCACAGCCTGCTCCGCCCTGGTCGCCTGCACAGCCTGCTCCGCCCTGGTCGCCTGCACAGCCTGCTCCGCCCTGGTCGCCTGCACAGCCTGCTCCGCCCTGGTCGCTTGCACAGCCTGCTCCGCCCTGGCCTTCCGCCCTGCCGGAGTCTTCAGGTCCTCTTCCGCTGCACGGGCCTGGCCCTCCATCCCGCCCCCGGGTCCGCCTCCGCTCCACCTCCCTCCTGGACAGTTTTAGGAGCGTCTGGAATCCGCTCCTTAAAGGGGGGGCTATGTAACGGTCACCAGCTGGAGTGCCCTTGAGAGCCACCAGAGGGCACTCCACATAAGACTATTATCACTCACAAACTACATTTCCCATAACTCACTGCTCGGACTCATCATCACTTATCACTGATCACATTCACCTGTACCTCATTCACTGATTGCATTCACCTGTGTCACATCATCCTGTTAGTCTCAGTCTATTTATACCATGTTTATTCAGTCACTCACCGCGAAGTCTTGTTAAGTGTTACACTGCATTTCTGAGCGTTTCCCTGGTTTTCTTGTTTCTTGGTTTTTGATATATTGCCCTGTTCCCTGGATTACTCTCTTGCCTCTGGTCCCTGCCTGTTTGTTTGTTTTGTTTCTTTCTTTGTTTTGACTGCCTGCCTGTGTATGACCCTAGCCTGTACATTGGATTATGCCTCTGGATTTCCCCAGCCAATAAAGCTGCATTTGGATCTAACCTTCGTGTCTTGGAGCAGTTCGTGACAGTAAGGTTTATAGAAAATGTTATTTGTTTCCAAGATCACGTCAGGTGAAACTGATTTGATTGCTGCCCCCTTCCCCATGATTCACTGGTACACTTACATTATGCCAAACTGTGTTGCCCAGTTGCCGGTGATGGCTAGTGTGAGTTGACTGACTTCCACGGATACACCAGTTCCCTCTACAAACACCAGTGACGGGTCTGGCATGCTGCACTTTACAACCCACATGCTGGAAAGACAGTTTGAATATATGCATTTAGTATCTGTGAAAATGTTAAGAACATTTTAATTAGTTAATTTGGTTTGATTGTTTATTAGTGAACTGACTTTGATAAGACATAATATACAGTGCCGATCTTGATGTCCTTCACACCCCGGTACTCTGGGATTTCAGTACTCTTCAGTTTGCTTTGTATTTGGACAGACAACATCCGAGACACTGAACACATGTACAGAAACAGATACAGATATCACTTCTTTAGCATCATCATGATAATATACAAGATTTCATGTATTTGAAAGGGTTATTCACTGCTGGCAATGTGAGTTTTTAATAAATCTTGGCTGCCTGTGCAGGAGAAAGGTGATTTTATTTTTTTATTTATAAAATATGTGTTACATGACTAGAGAAAACAGAGGAAAATGGGCTTTGGCCTTTTTTTTCTCCTTTCTAAAAAGGGCCCTTTTGCCAAAACTTCCACACCCATAATGCACTGGGCTCATGGAAGTATGAACTGTAGTTATATATATACATACAGTCACACTTTAGACAGGGTCCAATTCTCACTATTAACTATGACTTTTTCCTCAATAAACTCCTAATTACTGCTTATTAATATTTAGTAAGGTAGTTGTTAATTTTAGGTATTTGGTAGGATTTGGGTAGGATAAGATGCAGAATAAGGCATTAATATGTGCTTTATAAGAACTAAAAAACAGCCAATATCCTAATAATATGCATGCTAATAAGCAACTAGTTAATAGTGAGAATTGGACCCTAAACTAATGTGTTACCATATATGTATCAAGAAAATTGCTGAAGTTACCCTTTAAGTACTCAAATAAAATAATTAAAACATGAAATATTTGTGGGTTTATATTACATATACTTTCTGTCATGTCTCTTTCAATAAATACCCATTAAGCAAGGGAATGATAGATGCTATTAAATGCCCATTAGGGGATTTTATTTCCACTTACCAAAAAATTGTCTTCACTTTTATTTAAAATAAATGCCTCTCTGAATATGACGAAATTATATGTGATGGGAAAAGGGAGAACAATGGGATTGGAAAAAGGTTGATTCAAACTCTGGATGGTCGCATCAAAAGCTATATCAAATATTCTTAAAGGCACAGTATGTAAGTTTCACGAGAGCCTAGGAGCGGAGCAAGGCCGGTGGAGTGTTACTGAGAGACACCTGTGACACACACCGGTCTCGAGTCCCACGGTGGAGCTCCGGAAGGATATAAGAAGGATTGAGGACAGTAAAGAGAGGCAAGAGAGGACCAGGACATTTTACGTTGGTGTTTTTCTTAGGGCTGTTTAAATTTTTTTATCTAATTAATTGCAGAATGTGGTGATTAATTAATTGCGAGTTAATTCAATTATACTTTAAATAAAAAGCTAAAACTGCCAGTAGACGGCGGTAAATATCTAAATGAGTAGGTCATTGAGTCATTTATTCATTCGATTCGTTCAAACAGCTTATTCATTCAGGAATTAAGTAAATGGCTCTCTTTATGAATGTGCCATTGAATCATTAGTTCACAACATTTCTGCTCTGGCATCATAGGTAAAATCTTCAGTGACAAAATTGTGTGATGTTGATTAACTATGTCATATAGCCTACGACAGTGGTTCTCAAACTTTTTAGAGTGGCGTACCCCCTGAGGCTTTTAACATCCTTCTGCGTACCCCCTCTCTGCAGTCGCACCTTTTTCAGTAAGGGACAATATTTGCCCCCTTAAATCGATTTTTAAATTGACCTTTACAAATACCATTATAAAATAAATAATGTAAAAAAATAAATAAATAAAAAGTTCAATAGAGGAATATGCAGTGATGGTAAAATGAACTGATGCTTTGGAATATTCAATTAAAACCGCCAGTAGGTGGTGGAAAGTCACTGTCTTTATGAGTGAGTCATCGAGTCATTCATTCATTCAGTAACGAAGCAAGTGGCTGTAATTATGAATGAATCATTGACTCTCGCGATTTGTTCAAAGCCGCAGATTCTGGCATCATAGGTAAAATTTTCATTGACAAAATTGTGCGATGTTGATTAACTATGTCATATACGATATAAATATGAGACAAAAACTCATACAAGGGCATTTTTGCCCTGATATCTTGAATGTTAAGAGTAAATAACTGTTTTATAGGATCGATCACACAGTATGTTGTTACCATGTTCATCACCAATAAACTGTATGAAATGTAAGATGAACTACGTAAGTCTGATCTGGGGCAGGAGGGTGTGTTAAATGCATTAATAAGTTTAACACGTTAATTTTTCCCGTAACTAATGAATTAAATGAACACGTTAAATCAACAGCCCTAGTTTTTATTATGCCTATCTGTTATAATTAATTTTTAAACATTGTATGGTGGAGAAAATGCTGTTTTTACTATTACTACAAATAAAGCTATTTCTGATAATGCTATGTTTGCCATTTGACAAAATATATATATTTTTTCTGATTTCTTAATAAAACAAGAGATTCAAACAATAAGACTAACAGTGTTGAGCTATACAACAATGATTTATCTGTATTTAAACGGGAACATTTGGGATAATGCAAGCACACAAGTCAACAAAATATATAAGATTGTTCTAGTGGTTTTTGGATATAGTAATCCAAAAATATTACATATTGTGCCTTTAAGCCCAGTTTTCAACACTTTTATCACTGCATGTGCCAGTGGCTGGTGTTTATGTCCTACTACTGCCAGCCTAGAAACATTTATGATTAACATTCACAGATGTCATCCTGTTTTGGTGACATGAAATAAGTTTTCCGTTTACTTAAAATTTTGATTTCCGAGGGAAAAGGTTATATATGAAAGGAATAAGTGGATAAATGTATAATATTTTAAAGAAAACAACCACTGAGCACGTCCCTGATGGACAGTAGCTATCATGTCTAACTCACAATAAAGAATGTTGTTAGATATAATTTCAGATCAATGCAGTGAAAACTTACCATCTCTGAGACCCTTCTCTGACAGAAGAGCTTTTAATGCAGGATAATCTGCATGTGTGTATGTTACTATCATCAGGAAATAAATTACCAGCTGCATCCTTCAACTCCTGCTGTGTAAGACAAAATGCATAACTCATGAGATTAACCTGTCTTTTAACTTTTGACAAGCATTTACACTGCAAAGCTAAAAAAAGTATCACATCTGGTACATCAATGTATTATTGCAATTACTGAGTGTACATTTAGTTCGAATTTTGGTGTTAATTCTCACACACACCGTTTTTATTTTTATTTTTTATTTTATTTTGGTCAAGATGAAAATATAATTTAACCAAACATCACATCAATTGTATTATGATAAAAAATCTTATGTACATGTTTCGACACTGCTTTCAGTGGACATTTATCAGTATGTGTGTAAATGGAGCCCTTGACCTTTGTATTGCTAAAAGAGTGTATGTTTTATTTTTGCATTCCACAAATGATCTGCTTTACCAGAAGTTTATATCAAATGTCAGTCATGATCCCTCAGTTCAGCTGCATCAGTCACTTCCTTAAATGATAGAGAACTGATACTAAGACCAAAACACATTTGCTTAGAGCAGGGGTTCTCAACCTTTTGCAACTCATGACCCACCCAAGAGTGTTTAAAAACATTCCGAGGACCCCCTTTCCACATATGATAGTATGAACACAGAAACAGAAAATTACAGAATAAGTACAATGATATACTCTGCTGTTAATCTGTTATGCCACTGTAGCAGACTAGGTCAAGTCAGCTATATAGCTGAAAACTGTCCTTGTATCAAAAAGACTTTGCAGGTTAACTTAGTAACCATTCCTGTAACAATAACAGGCTCAGGTTAACTCAGTAACCATTCCTGTAACAATAACAGGCTAACATACCTGTAACAACAGGTCAGACACACAAGAGGGGATTCTCTCTATTCGCTGCAACACGATCTCTATACCACGAATGTTATTTCTCATGCCATTTATACGCCATAAATGGTTTTTAGACATTAGAGAAGTGATACTAAGACCAAAACACATTTGCTTATTTGAGGACTCTGCTCAGACACACCTATAGCAGTGTTTATGACCACAGCTTGCCATACTTCTATCCTAAAGCAATAACAATTATTGCCATTAACACTGCTATTCAATTTTAACCAAGTCAGTGCATAGGCATGCATGGCAGGGGTTTGATATCTTCATTCTCTGACGACGTGAACAGTAATCTGTATCTTCATTCTCTGACGACGTGAACAGTAATCTGTATCTTCATTCTCTGACGACCTGAACAGTAATCTGTATCTTCATTCTCTGACGACGTGAACAGTAATCTGTATCTTCATTCTCTGACGACGTGAACAGTAATCTGTATCTTCACTCTCTGACGATGTGAACAGTAATCTGTATCTTCACTCTCTGACGACGTGAACAGTAATCTGTATCTTCACTCTCTGACGATGTGAACAGTAATCTGTATCTTCACTCTCTGGCGACGTGAACAGTAATCTGTATCTTCATTCTCTGACGACGTGAACAGTAATCTGTATCTTCATTCTCTGACGACGTGAACAGTAATCTGTATCTTCACTCTCTGGCGATGTGAACAGTAATCTGTATCTTCATTCTCTGACGACGTGAACAGTAATCTGTATCTTCACTCTCTGACGATGTGAACAGTAATCTGTATCTTCATTCTCTGACGATGTGAACAGTAATCTGTATCTTCACTCTCTGACGATGTGAACAGTAATCTGTATCTTCACTCTCTGACGATGTGAACAGTAATCTGTATCTTCATTCTCTGACGACGTGAACAGTAATCTGTATCTTCATTCTCTGACGATGTGAACAGTAATCTGTATCTTCACTCTCTGACGATGTGAACAGTAATCTGTATCTTCATTCTCTGACGACGTGAACAGTAATCTGTATCTTCATTCTCTGACGACGTGAACAGTAATCTGTATCTTCATTCTCTGACGATGTGAACAGTAATCTGTATCTTCATTCTCTGACGACGTGAACAGTAATCTGTATCTTCACTCTCTGACGATGTGAACAGTAATCTGTATCTTCACTCTCTGGCGATGTGAACAGTAATCTGTATCTTCATTCTCTGACGATGTGAACAGTAATCTGTATCTTCACTCTCTGACGATGTGAACAGTAACTTCATTCTCTGACGACGTGAACAGTAATCTGTATCTTCATTCTCTGGCGATGTGAACAGTAATCTGTATCTTCACTCTCTGACGATGTGAACAGTAATCTGTATCTTCATTCTCTGGCGATGTGAACAGTAATCTGTATCTTCACTCTCTGACGATGTGAACAGTAACTTCATTCTCTGACGACGTGAACAGTAATCTGTATCTTCATTCTCTGGCGATGTGAACAGTAATCTGTATCTTCACTCTCTGACGATGTGAACAGTAATCTGTATCTTCATTCTCTGACAATGTGAACAGTAATCTGTATCTTCATTCTCTGACGATGTGAACAGTAATCTGTATCTTCACTCTCTGACGATGTGAACAGTAACTTCATTCTCTGACGACGTGAACAGTAATCTGTATCTTCATTCTCTGGCGATGTGAACAGTAATCTGTATCTTCACTCTCTGACGATGTGAACAGTAATCTGTATCTTCACTCTCTGACGATGTGAACAGTAACTTCATTCTCTGACGATGTGAACAGTAATCTGTGTCTTCATTCTCTGGCGATGTGAACAGTAATCTGTATCTTCACTCTCTGACGATGTGAACAGTAACTTCATTCTCTGACGATGTGAACAGTAATCTGTGTCTTCATTCTCTGACGACGTGAACAGTAATCTGTATCTTCACTCTCTGACGACGTGAACAGTAATCTGTATCTTCACTCTCTGACGACGTGAACAGTAATCTGTATCTTCACTCTCTGACGACGTGAACAGTAATCTGTATCTTCACTCTCTGACAATGTGAACAGTAATCTGTATCTTTACTCTCTGACGATGTGAACAGTAATCTGTATCTTCATTCTCTGATGACGTGAACAGTAATCTGTATCTTCATTCTCTGACGACGTGAACAGTAATCTGTATCTTCACTCTCTGACGACGTGAACAGTAATCTGTATCTTCACTCTCTGGCGACGTGAACAGTAATCTGTATCTTCACTCTCTGGCGACGTGAACAGTAATCTGTATCTTCACTCTCTGACGATGTGAACAGTAATCTGTATCTTCACTCTCTGACGATGTGAACAGTAATCTGTATCTTCACTCTCTGGCGATGTGAACAGTAATCTGTGTCTTCTCTCTCTGGCGATGTGAACAGTAATCTGTATCTTCACTCTCTGACGATGTGAACAGTAATCTGTATCTTCACTCTCTGGCGATGTGAACAGTAATCTGTATCTTCACTCTCTGGCGATGTGAACAGTAATCTGTATCTTCACTCTCTGGCGATGTGAACAGTAATCTGTATCTTCACTCTCTGACGATGTGAACAGTAATCTGTATCTTCACTCTCTGGCGACGTGAACAGTAATCTGTATCTTCACTCTCTGGCGACGTGAACAGTAATCTGTATCTTCACTCTCTGACGACGTGAACAGTAATCTGTATCTTCACTCTCTGACGATGTGAACAGTAATCTGTATCTTCACTCTCTGGCGATGTGAACAGTAATCTGTATCTTTACTCTCTGACGATGTGAACAGTAATCTGTATCTTCATTCTCTGACGACGTGAACAGTAATCTGTATCTTCATTCTCTGACGACGTGAACAGTAATCTGTATCTTCACTCTCTGACGATGTGAACAGTAATCTGTATCTTCACTCTCTGGCGACGTGAACAGTAATCTGTATCTTCACTCTCTGGCGACGTGAACAGTAATCTGTATCTTCACTCTCTGACGATGTGAACAGTAATCTGTATCTTCACTCTCTGACGATGTGAACAGTAATCTGTATCTTCACTCTCTGGCGATGTGAACAGTAATCTGTGTCTTCTCTCTCTGGCGATGTGAACAGTAATCTGTATCTTCACTCTCTGACGATGTGAACAGTAATCTGTATCTTCACTCTCTGGCGATGTGAACAGTAATCTGTATCTTCACTCTCTGGCGATGTGAACAGTAATCTGTATCTTCACTCTCTGGCGATGTGAACAGTAATCTGTATCTTCACTCTCTGGCGATGTGAACAGTAATCTGTGTCTTCACTCTCTGACGACCTGAACAGTAATCTGTGTCTTCACTCTCTGACGACCTGAACAGTAATCTGTATCTTCACTCTCTGACGACCTGAACAGTAATCTGTATCTTCACTCTCTGACGACGTGAACAGTAATCTGTATCTTCACTCCCTGACGATGTGAACAGTAATCTGTATCTTCATTCTCTGACGATGTGAACAGTAATCTGTATCTTCACTCTCTGGCGATGTGAACAGTAATCTGTGTCTTCACTCTCTGACGACCTGAACAGTAATCTGTATCTTCACTCTCTGACGACGTGAACAGTAATCTGTATCTTCACTCTCTGACGACGTGAACAGTAATCTGTATCTTCACTCTCTGACGACGTGAACAGTAATCTGTATCTTCACTCTCTGGCGATGTGAACAGTAATCTGTATCTTCACTCTCTGGCGACGTGAACAGTAATCTGTATCTTCACTCTCTGGCGACGTGAACAGTAATCTGTATCTTCACTCTCTGGCGACGTGAACAGTAATCTGTGTCTTCACTCTCTGGCGATGTGAACAGTAATCTGTGTCTTCACTCTCTGACGACCTGAACAGTAATCTGTATCTTCACTCTCTGACGACGTGAACAGTAATCTGTGTCTTCACTCTCTGACGATGTGAACAGTAATCTGTATCTTCACTCTCTGACGATGTGAACAGTAATCTGTGTCTTCATTCTCTGGCGATGTGAACAGTAATCTGTATCTTCACTCTCTGACGATGTGAACAGTAACTTCATTCTCTGACGATGTGAACAGTAATCTGTATCTTCATTCTCTGACGATGTGAACAGTAATCTGTATCTTCACTCTCTGACGATGTGAACAGTAATCTGTATCTTCACTCTCTGGCGATGTGAACAGTAATCTGTATCTTCATTCTCTGACGACGTGAACAGTAATCTGTATCTTCACTCTCTGACGATGTGAACAGTAATCTGTATCTTCATTCTCTGACGATGTGAACAGTAATCTGTATCTTCACTCTCTGACGATGTGAACAGTAATCTGTATCTTCACTCTCTGACGATGTGAACAGTAACTTCATTCTCTGACGACGTGAACAGTAATCTGTATCTTCATTCTCTGACGACGTGAACAGTAATCTGTATCTTCATTCTCTGACGATGTGAACAGTAATCTGTATCTTCATTCTCTGACGACGTGAACAGTAATCTGTATCTTCACTCTCTGACGATGTGAACAGTAATCTGTATCTTCACTCTCTGGCGATGTGAACAGTAATCTGTATCTTCATTCTCTGACGATGTGAACAGTAATCTGTATCTTCACTCTCTGACGATGTGAACAGTAACTTCATTCTCTGACGACGTGAACAGTAATCTGTATCTTCATTCTCTGGCGATGTGAACAGTAATCTGTATCTTCACTCTCTGACGATGTGAACAGTAATCTGTATCTTCATTCTCTGGCGATGTGAACAGTAATCTGTATCTTCACTCTCTGACGATGTGAACAGTAACTTCATTCTCTGACGACGTGAACAGTAATCTGTATCTTCATTCTCTGGCGATGTGAACAGTAATCTGTATCTTCACTCTCTGACGATGTGAACAGTAATCTGTATCTTCATTCTCTGACAATGTGAACAGTAATCTGTATCTTCATTCTCTGACGATGTGAACAGTAATCTGTATCTTCACTCTCTGACGATGTGAACAGTAACTTCATTCTCTGACGACGTGAACAGTAATCTGTATCTTCATTCTCTGGCGATGTGAACAGTAATCTGTATCTTCACTCTCTGACGATGTGAACAGTAATCTGTATCTTCACTCTCTGACGATGTGAACAGTAACTTCATTCTCTGACGATGTGAACAGTAATCTGTGTCTTCATTCTCTGGCGATGTGAACAGTAATCTGTATCTTCACTCTCTGACGATGTGAACAGTAACTTCATTCTCTGACGATGTGAACAGTAATCTGTGTCTTCATTCTCTGACGACGTGAACAGTAATCTGTATCTTCACTCTCTGACGACGTGAACAGTAATCTGTATCTTCACTCTCTGACGACGTGAACAGTAATCTGTATCTTCACTCTCTGACGATGTGAACAGTAATCTGTATCTTTACTCTCTGACGATGTGAACAGTAATCTGTATCTTCATTCTCTGACGACGTGAACAGTAATCTGTATCTTCATTCTCTGACGACGTGAACAGTAATCTGTATCTTCACTCTCTGACGATGTGAACAGTAATCTGTATCTTCACTCTCTGGCGACGTGAACAGTAATCTGTATCTTCACTCTCTGGCGACGTGAACAGTAATCTGTATCTTCACTCTCTGGCGATGTGAACAGTAATCTGTATCTTCACTCTCTGGCGATGTGAACAGTAATCTGTGTCTTCACTCTCTGACGATGTGAACAGTAATCTGTATCTTCACTCTCTGACGATGTGAACAGTAATCTGTATCTTCACTCTCTGACGATGTGAACAGTAATCTGTATCTTCACTCTCTGACGATGTGAACAGTAATCTGTATCTTCACTCTCTGGCGATGTGAACAGTAATCTGTGTCTTCTCTCTCTGGCGATGTGAACAGTAATCTGTATCTTCACTCTCTGACGATGTGAACAGTAATCTGTATCTTCACTCTCTGGCGATGTGAACAGTAATCTGTATCTTCACTCTCTGGCGATGTGAACAGTAATCTGTATCTTCACTCTCTGGCGATGTGAACAGTAATCTGTGTCTTCACTCTCTGACGACCTGAACAGTAATCTGTGTCTTCACTCTCTGACGACCTGAACAGTAATCTGTATCTTCACTCTCTGACGACCTGAACAGTAATCTGTATCTTCACTCTCTGACGACGTGAACAGTAATCTGTATCTTCACTCCCTGACGATGTGAACAGTAATCTGTATCTTCATTCTCTGACGATGTGAACAGTAATCTGTATCTTCACTCTCTGGCGATGTGAACAGTAATCTGTGTCTTCACTCTCTGACGACCTGAACAGTAATCTGTATCTTCACTCTCTGACGACGTGAACAGTAATCTGTATCTTCACTCTCTGACGACGTGAACAGTAATCTGTATCTTCACTCTCTGGCGACGTGAACAGTAATCTGTATCTTCACTCTCTGGCGACGTGAACAGTAATCTGTATCTTCACTCTCTGGCGACGTGAACAGTAATCTGTATCTTCACTCTCTGGCGATGTGAACAGTAATCTGTATCTTCACTCTCTGGCGACGTGAACAGTAATCTGTATCTTCACTCTCTGGCGACGTGAACAGTAATCTGTGTCTTCACTCTCTGGCGATGTGAACAGTAATCTGTGTCTTCACTCTCTGACGACCTGAACAGTAATCTGTATCTTCACTCTCTGACGACGTGAACAGTAATCTGTGTCTTCACTCTCTGACGATGTGAACAGTAATCTGTATCTTCACTCTCTGACGATGTGAACAGTAATCTGTGTCTTCATTCTCTGGCGATGTGAACAGTAATCTGTATCTTCACTCTCTGACGATGTGAACAGTAACTTCATTCTCTGACGATGTGAACAGTAATCTGTATCTTCATTCTCTGACGATGTGAACAGTAATCTGTATCTTCACTCTCTGACGATGTGAACAGTAATCTGTATCTTCACTCTCTGACGATGTGAACAGTAACTTCATTCTCTGACGACGTGAACAGTAATCTGTATCTTCATTCTCTGACGACGTGAACAGTAATCTGTATCTTCATTCTCTGACGATGTGAACAGTAATCTGTATCTTCATTCTCTGACGACGTGAACAGTAATCTGTATCTTCACTCTCTGACGATGTGAACAGTAATCTGTATCTTCACTCTCTGGCGATGTGAACAGTAATCTGTATCTTCATTCTCTGACGATGTGAACAGTAATCTGTATCTTCACTCTCTGACGATGTGAACAGTAACTTCATTCTCTGACGACGTGAACAGTAATCTGTATCTTCATTCTCTGGCGATGTGAACAGTAATCTGTATCTTCACTCTCTGACGATGTGAACAGTAATCTGTATCTTCATTCTCTGGCGATGTGAACAGTAATCTGTATCTTCACTCTCTGACGATGTGAACAGTAACTTCATTCTCTGACGACGTGAACAGTAATCTGTATCTTCATTCTCTGGCGATGTGAACAGTAATCTGTATCTTCACTCTCTGACGATGTGAACAGTAATCTGTATCTTCATTCTCTGACAATGTGAACAGTAATCTGTATCTTCATTCTCTGACGATGTGAACAGTAATCTGTATCTTCACTCTCTGACGATGTGAACAGTAACTTCTTTCTCTGACGACGTGAACAGTAATCTGTATCTTCATTCTCTGGCGATGTGAACAGTAATCTGTATCTTCACTCTCTGACGATGTGAACAGTAATCTGTATCTTCACTCTCTGACGATGTGAACAGTAACTTCATTCTCTGACGATGTGAACAGTAATCTGTGTCTTCATTCTCTGGCGATGTGAACAGTAATCTGTATCTTCACTCTCTGACGATGTGAACAGTAACTTCATTCTCTGACGATGTGAACAGTAATCTGTGTCTTCATTCTCTGACGACGTGAACAGTAATCTGTATCTTCACTCTCTGACGACGTGAACAGTAATCTGTATCTTCACTCTCTGACGACGTGAACAGTAATCTGTATCTTCACTTTCTGACGATGTGAACAGTAATCTGTATCTTTACTCTCTGACGATGTGAACAGTAATCTGTATCTTCATTCTCTGACGACGTGAACAGTAATCTGTATCTTCATTCTCTGACGACGTGAACAGTAATCTGTATCTTCACTCTCTGACGATGTGAACAGTAATCTGTATCTTCACTCTCTGGCGACGTGAACAGTAATCTGTATCTTCACTCTCTGGCGACGTGAACAGTAATCTGTATCTTCACTCTCTGGCGATGTGAACAGTAATCTGTATCTTCACTCTCTGGCGATGTGAACAGTAATCTGTGTCTTCACTCTCTGACGATGTGAACAGTAATCTGTATCTTCACTCTCTGACGATGTGAACAGTAATCTGTATCTTCACTCTCTGACGATGTGAACAGTAATCTGTATCTTCACTCTCTGACGATGTGAACAGTAATCTGTATCTTCACTCTCTGGCGATGTGAACAGTAATCTGTGTCTTCTCTCTCTGGCGATGTGAACAGTAATCTGTATCTTCACTCTCTGACGATGTGAACAGTAATCTGTATCTTCACTCTCTGGCGATGTGAACAGTAATCTGTATCTTCACTCTCTGGCGATGTGAACAGTAATCTGTATCTTCACTCTCTGGCGATGTGAACAGTAATCTGTGTCTTCACTCTCTGACGACCTGAACAGTAATCTGTGTCTTCACTCTCTGACGACCTGAACAGTAATCTGTATCTTCACTCTCTGACGACGTGAACAGTAATCTGTATCTTCACTCCCTGACGATGTGAACAGTAATCTGTATCTTCATTCTCTGACGATGTGAACAGTTATCTGTATCTTCACTCTCTGGCGATGTGAACAGTAATCTGTGTCTTCACTCTCTGACGACCTGAACAGTAATCTGTATCTTCACTCTCTGACGACGTGAACAGTAATCTGTATCTTCACTCTCTGACGACGTGAACAGTAATCTGTATCTTCACTCTCTGACGACGTGAACAGTAATCTGTATCTTCACTCTCTGGCGATGTGAACAGTAATCTGTATCTTCACTCTCTGGCGACGTGAACAGTAATCTGTATCTTCACTCTCTGGCGACGTGAACAGTAATCTGTATCTTCACTCTCTGGCGATGTGAACAGTAATCTGTATCTTCACTCTCTGGCGACGTGAACAGTAATCTGTATCTTCACTCTCTGGCGACGTGAACAGTAATCTGTGTCTTCACTCTCTGGCGATGTGAACAGTAATCTGTGTCTTCACTCTCTGACGACCTGAACAGTAATCTGTATCTTCACTCTCTGACGACGTGAACAGTAATCTGTGTCTTCACTCTCTGACGATGTGAACAGTAATCTGTATCTTCACTCTCTGACGATGTGAACAGTAATCTGTGTCTTCATTCTCTGGCGATGTGAACAGTAATCTGTATCTTCACTCTCTGACGATGTGAACAGTAACTTCATTCTCTGACGATGTGAACAGTAATCTGTGTCTTCATTCTCTGACGACGTGAACAGTAATCTGTATCTTCACTCTCTGACGACGTGAACAGTAATCTGTATCTTCACTCTCTGACGACGTGAACAGTAATCTGTATCTTCACTCTCTGACGATGTGAACAGTAATCTGTATCTTTACTCTCTGACGATGTGAACAGTAATCTGTATCTTCATTCTCTGACGACGTGAACAGTAATCTGTATCTTCATTCTCTGACGACGTGAACAGTAATCTGTATCTTCACTCTCTGACGATGTGAACAGTAATCTGTATCTTCACTCTCTGGCGACGTGAACAGTAATCTGTATCTTCACTCTCTGGCGACGTGAACAGTAATCTGTATCTTCACTCTCTGGCGATGTGAACAGTAATCTGTATCTTCACTCTCTGGCGATGTGAACAGTAATCTGTGTCTTCACTCTCTGACGATGTGAACAGTAATCTGTATCTTCACTCTCTGACGATGTGAACAGTAATCTGTATCTTCACTCTCTGACGATGTGAACAGTAATCTGTATCTTCACTCTCTGACGATGTGAACAGTAACTTCATTCTCTGACGATGTGAACAGTAATCTGTGTCTTCATTCTCTGGCGATGTGAACAGTAATCTGTATCTTCACTCTCTGACGATGTGAACAGTAACTTCATTCTCTGACGATGTGAACAGTAATCTGTGTCTTCATTCTCTGAAGACGTGAACAGTAATCTGTATCTTCACTCTCTGACGACGTGAACAGTAATCTGTATCTTCACTCTCTGACGACGTGAACAGTAATCTGTATCTTCACTCTCTGACGATGTGAACAGTAATCTGTATCTTTACTCTCTGACGATGTGAACAGTAATCTGTATCTTCATTCTCTGACGACGTGAACAGTAATCTGTGTCTTCATTCTCTGACGATGTGAACAGTAATCTGTATCTTCACTCTCTGACGATGTGAACAGTAATCTGTATCTTCACTCTCTGGCGACGTGAACAGTAATCTGTATCTTCACTCTCTGGCGACGTGAACAGTAATCTGTATCTTCACTCTCTGGCGATGTGAACAGTAATCTGTATCTTCACTCTCTGGCGATGTGAACAGTAATCTGTGTCTTCACTCTCTGACGATGTGAACAGTAATCTGTATCTTCACTCTCTGACGATGTGAACAGTAATCTGTATCTTCACTCTCTGGCGATGTGAACAGTAATCTGTGTCTTCTCTCTCTGGCGATGTGAACAGTAATCTGTATCTTCACTCTCTGGCGATGTGAACAGTAATCTGTATCTTCACTCTCTGGCGATGTGAACAGTAATCTGTATCTTCACTCTCTGGCGATGTGAACAGTAATCTGTATCTTCACTCTCTGGCGATGTGAACAGTAATCTGTGTCTTCACTCTCTGACGACCTGAACAGTAATCTGTGTCTTCACTCTCTGACGACCTGAACAGTAATCTGTATCTTCACTCTCTGACGACCTGAACAGTAATCTGTATCTTCACTCTCTGACGACGTGAACAGTAATCTGTATCTTCATTCTCTGACGATGTGAACAGTAATCTGTATCTTCACTCTCTGGCGATGTGAACAGTAATCTGTGTCTTCACTCTCTGACGACCTGAACAGTAATCTGTATCTTCACTCTCTGACGACGTGAACAGTAATCTGTATCTTCACTCTCTGACGACGTGAACAGTAATCTGTATCTTCACTCTCTGACGACGTGAACAGTAATCTGTATCTTCACTCTCTGGCGATGTGAGCAGTAATCTGTATCTTCACTCTCTGGCGACGTGAACAGTAATCTGTATCTTCACTCTCTGGCGACGTGAACAGTAATCTGTATCTTCACTCTCTGGCGACGTGAACAGTAATCTGTATCTTCACTCTCTGGCGACGTGAACAGTAATCTGTGTCTTCACTCTCTGGCGATGTGAACAGTAATCTGTGTCTTCACTCTCTGACGACCTGAACAGTAATCTGTATCTTCACTCTCTGACGACGTGAACAGTAATCTGTATCTTCAATCTCTGGCGATGTGAACAGTAATCTGTATCTTCATTCTCTGGCGATGTGAACAGTAATCTGTATCTTCACTCTCTGACGATGTGAACAGTAATCTGTATCTTCACTCTCTGGCGATGTGAACAGTAATCTGTATCTTCATTCTCTGGCGATGTGAACAGTAATCTGTATCTTCACTCTCTGGCGATGTGAACAGTAATCTGTATCTTCATTCTCCTGCGATGTGAACAGTAATCTGTATCTTCATTCTCTGGCGATGTGAACAGTAATCTGTATCTTCAATCTCTGGCGATGTGAACAGTAATCTGTATCTTCACTCTATGGCGATGTGAACAGTAATCTGTATCTTCATTCTCTGGCGATGTGAACAGTAATCTGTATCTTCAATCTCTGGCGATGTGAACAGTAATCTGTATCTTCACTCTCTGGCGATGTGAACAGTAATCTGTATCTTCATTCTCTGGCGATGTGAACAGTAATCTGTATCTTCACTCTCTGACGATGTGAACAGTAATCTGTATCTTCACTCTCTGACGATGTGAACAGTAATCTGTATCTTCAATCCCTGGCGATGTGAACAGTAATCTGTATCTTCACTCTCTGGCGATGTGAACAGTAATCTGTATCTTCACTCTCTGACGATGTGAACAGTAATCTGTATCTTCACTCTCTGACGATGTAAACAGTAATCTGTATGCTGAGCTCTGGATGCTTCAGTTTGATCGGTGTAAACCCTTCATCCCTCAGAATCTTTTACAGTCTTGCAGCTTTTGAGTTGCACAACAAAGCAGCGATTTCAAATAAAGACAGCACATTTATATTTATCAATTGGGAAGATGCTTTTATCTGAAGTGACAAACTGTGGTTTTAAGTTGGACATTTGAACCTCACCAGTCAGCACTTACACTGCAGTACACACTACAGTGTTCAACACCTGTTATAGATGGTGTGTAAATCATTTACAAGGCATAAGATCTACGAATGTTATCTACGAATGACGTGTAACACATTTACAAGTGATGAATAGTTTACGCTTTAGATTAGGGGATGCAGAAAGTGTTGTAAATGATTTATTCATGCGTTTACACATCATTGTGTTGAACACTGTTACTTACCTGTTACAAATGATCTGTATGTGTAGCCTATACAAGGCATTTACAACACTTTCTGCACCCTCTAATTGCTACATACATACACACAAAAAACAAAACAAAAAAAAAACATAATTTATTAAACATTTAAGAAATGCATATTCATGTTTTCTAAATGATTAGTTAATCATTAACTAATCAATTGCAAATGACTTGTAGCAGAATTTACAAAACATACATAAAATGTTAGTATATCACTTGCTAATTGTCACCAGTAGGCTTCTTTGGACTTTCAGTTTGTTTTGATTTTCCACGTGTGTTCGCCTGTCTGAGTTTCCCGCCACCAATCTGTAACCATGGACACTAATCACCTTCCTCACAGCTGCCTGTCGTTTGAGTTCATTATCTCTGTGTATTTAGTTCCTGCCTGTATTCAGTTCAGTGTCCGGTATTGTTTGTGTGTTACACTTTGTTTCGTGTTCACACGCTGTCTAACCTGTCTGCCTGTCTTATATTAAAGTACGTTTGGATTCTACCTTCATCTTCTGTCTTCCCTGAACCACCCCGTGACACTAATCATTTATGAATGTTTTGTAAATGATTAGGTCATCATTAACTAACCACTTATAAATGACTTACAACTGAACGTTATTCTAAAGTGTTACCAAAAATGGTATATGAAATGGATTTTTTAATAAACACTTTCTTATTCATATTTGATATGAAATTGTAAGAACGTACCTCAAAACATACAGCACAGCCGGGTGTCTGAAGGGAAAGTGAGTGTTTCTGTGTGAGTGTTTCCTCAAAAGCTGCTTCAAAAGAACACCGTTCACAAGGGAGGGGCGCGTGTTCAGTTCCTGCTCTGGTGTCTTTCAGTATTGTAGGGTAATTACTAGTGCTTAAAAAAAAACATAAAAAAAAAAAACACATTTAATCAATCACACATATTTCTAAAACTAATTGTCATCTTCCTAAATTTGTCACGAGAATCATTTAGAAAAATGTTGTCAGCTAAAGAGAAGCTTTAAATGTCTCCCTGCAGCTGGACAACGAGGTAGGAACTGTTAAAAAAATATTTTAAAAAGTCTATGGTTAGTTTTTCCCTTAAATCCTCGTACTAAAATTGACTTTATATCCATACATTTTTTTTTTTTTTTACATGATTTTGCATTTCTGTCCACCAAAATCCCAACCAGTCTTGGCTAAGATTATAATTATAAAAAGTAATTAATTACTAGCTACTAATTGCATCTTCAACAGTGTAATTTGATTACTGAACTATTTACTCTCTCTAGAAAGTATTGCATTACTAATTACTTTCTAAATCCCATATCACCCTGGACCAGTTGAACAACACAAGGATTGACTTGAAGTTGCTCTTTTAATCCTTTCAAATAAATAATATGAAACTGCATGATTCATTCTTGAATTGTACAAAGTATTTAAGCAGAGAAGGTTACATTAAAAACATAGATTTCAACATTAAACGTTAAAATTTTGATGTTAAATCCACTTTTTTTTTAATAATTGTTCTGTAGTAATGCACTTACATTAGAACTAATTAAATGACAGAAAAATTAAGAGTAATCCCTTACTTTACTTTTCAAGGGAAAAGTAATTCAATTACAATAATTATTTACTTAGTAATGCATTACACCAACACTGATCCCAACCCAAAAGCTCCCTGCTGATAAAATGATCATATTGGCATTGGCATTGCCCGGCCTAAGTGTAAAATAAGGTAGATGTAAGCTATTGCAATTCAATAGTTACATTCTAGCAATGCTCAACCACATATATTATTCTAACAGCTTTTGCCAACAAGGTTTCCATCTGCAGCCAAGACTAATGGACAAAGAAGGTGAACTCATATCAAAATGTGAAATATTTAGTAAATGTTTGCATAATCTCCTAAAAATTTTATTAAGTGCATATCTATTAACACACTGTCAACTTGGATAATTTAGAAATTGTATCTGATCAAATAAGTAGGCCTTAGTGAAACTAATTCCATGTTTTCTAATTATATTACCAAGTGGCAGTATGCATACATGCATATTGAAAATAGCAGATGGCCCAAAACAGACCAGTTTGGATGCAGCACTCCATACTTTACTGGTGTTAAAGTATGTCCTCATCAATAGTGTAGAATGCAGAACCGAAACCAAGTAAAACTAGTAGTGAGATGCAGCCTTTGTCCAATGCTAGAAGTCATGTGTAATTTTAACAAGCGCAGTTTCGTTTCTCAAAATGTCCAGTTGACTGAGAACTGTGTTTAGTGATTTGCAAACAGTCTATTATACAGTACAATTGCAATTCGAGTGTAAAGTAGACAATGTGCTTGCAGTTTTGCAGATGAAAGCTTACAAACATGTGTTAATGGTTTCACTAAATGTGGGCATTAAGTACCACTTTTAGTGTGCAAGCAATTAAAGGGGTGATACAATGCAAAACCAAGTTTACCTTGTTGAATAACAGCAGCTCAGTGGGTAAAACGGGCATACACAGAATCTCAAAATCCTATGTCACCTCCTTAAAGGCAGGGTAGGCAGGTTTTTTCTAAAAAACTTTTTCCCAAATTTGTTTAAACTGTCTTTATATACCAATACATAATTAAAATGTAAGTACTCTGAAAAAGAGAGTATACAAATCGAGTGTCTGTAGACCTCTCAGGGCTGCAATAAACACAGCTACTTATTCCATTCACTCCCACCCCCTCCCTTCTGAGCTCCTTCCAAAGCCACGCCCCCAAACCACATGAACGCGCGATGCCGGCCGCTCAGCTGGAGGACGCGTTTGCCAGCGCCGAGTGGAGAGGAGCGCAGTGCATGTAGTGACATCATGTCAGAATCACATGTAATAACATCCCTAACTTTATCATTATGAATATAAACAACTAACATGGCTGTTAGTACTCACTATCAAGCTAGCATATCGATACTGGTAAAGTTTAAAATATATTGAGTTTGATTCGGTAACGAGCTAGTAACATAAGGCAAAGCTAAAAACAGGTTGCATTGATACACGTTTTCCCATTACCATCAGTTACACTGTGATGAAGGTGAATTTCGTGTAAAATTCATAACATATACGGTGTTTTGCATGTAAGAGCTTCCACGATGAAAGCACTGTTGGCTCTGATGAGGACTACACTATATTGACTCTCGTCTGACTTCTTGCTTTATCCAAAGACTTTTTGGTCATAGCCTTCTTTTTTTTTGCCTTGTTTGCCTTCGCTGACTGTATATGCAGGTACTGGGACTTACATTTTAATTATGTATTGGTATATAAAGACAGTTTAAACAAATTTGGGAAAAAGTTTTTTTAGAAAAAACCTGCCTACCCTGCCTTTAAAGATAATGTTATTCTATTAAATTCAGATATAACTTATTGGACCAAAAACCTGAATAAAGAAGCTCTTCATCCTCTACAGTTAACGACCTGTGTATTATATTAGACAGCAACTTGTCTTTTGATAATGATATTTCATATGTTACAAAAACAGCCTTCTTCCAGCTCAGAAACATCGCTAAGCTCCAGAGCATGCTCTCTGTTTCTGATGCAGAAAAGCTAGTTCATGCATTCGTGACCTCTAGACTAGATTACTGTAATCATTACTAGCTGGTTGTCCTTCATCCTCAATTAACAAGCTACAAGTGATCCAAAATGCAGCTGCTAGAGTTCTTACCAGATCAAGAAAATATGATCATATAATCCCAATTTTATCATCTCTACACTGGCTACCTATTAATTTCTGTATCAATTATAAAGTTTTGCTACTGACCCATAAGGCCCTAAATGGTTTAGCTCCTGTAACCGATATTCTATCGCCTTACAATCCATCACGCTCTTTAAGGTCACACAACTCTGGGCTTCATGATGGAAAGTGCACTGTATTGCTATCAAGGTACCATTCACAGTCTGTTCGTAGTGTAATATCTGCTTGTGGGTGTTCTCAGGGCTTTTAATCCTAAAATAACTTTAGGAATAAAGAAGTAAAACCCTCAGACACCGAGTTCCTCTTTTTAGCCTCTTTCTCTTTTTATTCACTTTTTTCTCCTTTTTCCTTTCCTTCCGCTCTACTCACAACAACATGCTCTTTAACACAGAATAGATACTGCTGAATTAACGTTCAAATATTTCAATATAATATCAGCTTCCCTCTTTTAACATAATGTGTTAAACTTTTAACTCTTACACTAGTCTCATAGGGACAACATCAAGGTGTTGTACACAGGTACTTCATTTTTAGAAGGCTCACAAATAAGCCACAGGACATGTCTCGAAAAACCATAAATGCTTCCTGATATAGAGAAACCAAATGGCTTTTATCGTAACCATCAACACCACCGATAGTTTGATCACATGGAGGGATTTGCACAGTTAAGTTCTTGCAGAAAACACTTAACATTACATTTAATAAGCAACTTTTGTTTCTGCTGATGTCCTTTGGTAGTCAAACACTACTGCCCTGGTCCACGCAGCTCTGCGTGCTCTGGATGTTTCTCTGGTAACACTTTATAATAATGGTCCATCATTAATAAGTGCAGGAATTAATGAAGGACTAATGAGTAACACTTCAGCTACTACTATTAACTAATAAAGAAACAAGCTTAACTAATCAGTAAGTAATATAAAATTTAGGAGATTATTCCTTGTTAGGTAATCAATAATTACTTAATGAGATTAGCTTCATTAATAACTATTAACTAACTGACAAGTTATAAAGAACATTATCGTGTGTCTGAGACGTAATCAGTCATCATTTTTACTATGAAAATAGTCATAAAATTCATCACTACTTACTCAAGTGTTGCCTAGTCACTATGCAGAAACTGCTTGTGATCTGGACCATTATTTTAAAGTGAAAAATATGTTTTTCACTTTAAAATAATGGTCCAGATCACTAATAGTAAAAATGATGACTGATTACGCCTCAGACACGATAATGTTGTGATTAGTAATTAATTAGTAATTCTTTATAAGTTGTCATAATTACTTATTAGTTCTTAATGATGCCAATCTCAATAAGTAATTATTGATTACCTAACAAGGAATAATCTCCTAAATTCGATATTACTTATTGATTAGTTAATATTGTTTCCATATTAGTCAATAGTAGTAGCTGAGGTGTTAATGTAGAACTACTCATAAGTCTTTCAGTACTTCCTGCATAGTTACTTATTAATGACGGACCATTATTATAAAGTGTTACCGTTTCTCTTGTAAACCTACCATGGAGGTATTCCAGAAAGCAGGTTATGCAACACACCTGGGTAAGATTACGGATACATTAGCGGATTATCTCAATTTTCAGTTCCAAAAATGGAAGTCAATTTCAAGGTATGCAAGTTATCATAGTAACTCTAAACATAACCTGCTCCGGAGCAGTTCGTGTTACAGGGTTAGTTTACTTTCAGAGATTGTGGGCAGAGAGTGGGCTTGACGAATTTCATTATAGCATTATAACATAAAGCAATGATATTTTACAAATCAATGTTGTATTCTCATCCTACACATCAAGTCAAGTCATCTTAATTTATATAGCACTTTATACAATATACAGATTGTTTCAAAGCAGCTTTACAGTGATACACAGGAAAATGAAATGTGATTTCAGAGGCTGTGTTTAAGGACATGTTTGTATGCCCCTCCTGCGCTAACTTCCCTCCGCCTCGTTCACACAGAGCATACAAGGAGAAGCGACGACAGTGGAGATCGAGAGAGGCCAGGCCTGGATTTTATTTGATGTTTATGTTTTATAAACATGTTTTATTTGATGTGACAGCGGGGCTGGTTTTTGTATCTCAAGTCAACTCACATAACAACTTAAACTGTTTTGAACCCTTTTGAATTATAATAACGATTGCTCGTTTGGTGCCATGGCGTTAGCATTACTTATTTGCTATCATCTCTGTGCTATCTGAGCAAATCTAAAACTTTTAGATATAACAAGACGGTTCATTCATAATATTATTATAAAAATGGGAGAAAGTGCAAAGCGTGGTATGGCGGAATAAGTTGTGCTTTCTAAATAAAAGAGCCAATTGTCAATTGGTAAAGTCATTGTGTCACTGCAGAAGCTCTGGTTGCCATAGAAACATGACGCACGCTTGAGACTACACATGCGCTACTAGGAGTTTTGAAGTTTGTTTGCATTTACTGTAGCACACAATACAATACACAATACCTACATGAATCTATAATTACTGTCAAAAAAACAATAAAATATAGAAATACAATAAACTTATATAGAAAATAATCATCTGATTCCCCGCTGCACACAAAACCATGCATTGGTATCTAAACTTAAACAAAAAATACCATCTCCAAGTAAACAGACAGAGTGCTGCTTTTAGGTGTAATATAGGCTATAAAACCATGGCAAACATAGATATATTTTCAGCTATTAGGTTACTGCAGTGTGCGATCAATCTGCATTCAATTACCCTTGCAAGTCATTTGCTGATATATAGCATATCCTAATTCTATTTCAACATATGTGTTCTTGAAGCCTTGCCCTAGGTAGGAACTTATTTTAAAGTTGTTATTAAAAGCTACACCCAAACAAAGACAAATTATTTAGAGTCTGACACAGACGAGTTCATTGTAACATTGTGTGAAGTAGCTCTTAACGCACTCCATGATAATACTATACCACTCACACCACAGCAAAATCAGAAACTGAAGAGAAGAAACAAAATCACAATTGTTGCAGGTAAGAAAGTTGGCGTTAGTAGAAAAAGACAGTTAATCAACCAACAAGGAGGATTTCTGTTACCCTTTTTAAGTGTCGCAATTCCATTCATAACCAGTTTGATTACCTCTAAATAAGAGTATGCTGAGAAGATGCTTTTAGTACCACAGTACCAGCTGAATAAGCTCAAGACTGGCGGCCCCCGTGAATCTATTCAACAGGTCATGGAGAATGACTTGGACATGACCATAAGAAATATTCTGCACACACTCTCAGAAAAAAAAGTACAAAACGGTACCTTTAAGGAATAAAGCTTGTCACTGGGGTGGTACCAGGGTGTCCGCGCGGTAGTAAAAGGTAGTAAAAAGAATCTACCAAAATTAAGGCCCTTGAAAGGTAGTAAAAGGTAACAAACGCAATTTGACTTGGTAGTAAATTTTTCATCACCACCTCAATATATGAGTTTCCATTTTTTTGCTTAATATTTGTGTCTCCATGTTTTAACTTCATCTAGCATAATTAAAAAATATATACGGTGCTAACAGGACCTGAGCAGGGCTCGATATTAACGCTTGTCCGCTTGTCTGGGACAAGTAACGTTAAAAGAGAATTTTAATAGCCCGACCGGACAAGTAGCCTGATTAAACGTCAATAACAAAAAAAACAACAACAAAAAAAATTATAATAACTAGGGCATCACTAAAATGAGAGAATGATTGTGATTGTATTATATTTATTGTAAGTTGCGATCGATAGTGGATAATAAATGTATTACTGACGGTAACAAGGTTGCGCTGTTGAGGCTCGCGCAGCCTCTCGAGAAGAAATCCAAACAAATGTAAACTCAGTTAACAACCCACTGCCAGTGCCAAAATTCAAAATGTTTAATATTTGTAACATATGATACAGTTTAGCAACCTCACACGATGAGTGCTGTTTTCTTGAGTAACGTTACCTATCACGACTGAAAATGTGACATTGCTTTTAACAGTTAAATAAACAGTTCAAATTAAGTCACTTACATTTTAGACACAATATTGACTGTTTTTATTCTGTTTCAGCAGCAAATAGTTCCAAACAAAGATCACAGCAGAACCGTAACGCATCTCACAGCAACACTTAACCATGTTTCATTACTGAATGATTCATTTCAGCGTTGTGTACGAATTGGCCGAGTCAAAGATTCAATTGACCCATTCATAAACATCTGTCTCATTCTTGAATGAATCAGTTGTTTGAACGAATCATTTGAATGAATGACTCAATGACTCGCTCATTAAGACGGTTGCCTGCCGCCTCCTACTGGCGGTTTACTTTCATGTTTAAAACTATCATTCTTTCCAACGTTTCTTATTTGTATATTCAAAAATATTTAAAACGATCTCATATTCATAACAATATTTAATGCAGTTGTAAATTTTCAGTGTAAATTATTTAATTTGATCAGCCGTAGCTACCTAGGGTAACAACAGCCTTATATTATCTTATTAGGCTATTCCTAATTTCTAATATTCCTAATTCCTATTCCAATTTAATCTATTGATAAAATTTAAAACTAAAGATGAAGCATACATTTAATAAGAGGGGGGAGGGGGGGAATGCCCTTTAAAGGTGTATATATGACAATATGCAGATTTAAATATATCAGAGCTGACTGAACACAGATGAGGATATTTCTTCAGAATAAATTATATTTACAGCACACACACACCAAAAAAATTAAGATAAGGACAACTGAAACTCAACTCGACACTACAAAAAAAACAAAAACACATAATTGACAATGACAATACTTAATGATCACAATTAAACATTAGTGTACCTAATGTATGATGGGTGTGACAGTGTCACACTTATTATACCTTATAGTAAGTAGTGCTTTGCATACCCCTCCCACCCCCAAAAAAATGGCTGCTGCTTGATGTCGTGTTGGTAGTAAAAAATATTCTGGAGGTGGTAAAAAAGGTAGTAAAAGGTAGTAAATTAATCTCTATGATTCCTGCATATACCCTGGGTACCCTCAAAGGTACATTATTGTACCTTGAGTCAGAGGAGCAAATTTGTACCTTACTTGTTTGTACCTTCTAAGGGCCAATACTGTACCTTTGAGGATCAATAATGTACCTTAGACAAAGGTACAATAAAGTACCTCTGGAAAAAGGGTCCCATTAAGGTACCGCCCCAGTGACAAAGCCATTTTGTACCTTTAGGTGGCAAAAAAGTTCCTTTTTATTCCTTAAGGAGTGAAAGAAAATAAAGGCAAACAACAACTAACTGAATTTTAGACATTTATTTTTGTCCTTAAATGGAAAACAGTTTAATTCACAGATTCAATAATAATTCATCTCACAACCATACAATGTAACATCCCAAAATAAAATGCCACAATGTTTAGGATGTCATGTCTGATATAAAAAACATTTAAAAAAATTAAATACATTTTTTAAGAAGCATTTCACTGACGAACTGACAACTTCATACTGCCACTCCAAACACAAAATGAACAGCGATATCAGAGAATAGATGCATGGCAAGGAATAAATACAATGGAACCATTTATCTTTTCCTTCTTTCAATTTCATGAACATCACTAATAAGAACAGCAATATAGTGCAGAAAAACATAAGTTTATTATCAAAGACCAAGCAAAACACTTTAGCACACCACACCAAAGTAAAGAGAGTCACATAACGGATAAACTACATGACACTTGATGTGTTCTGGATTAAAAAACACAAGCTTTGAGCTCATCCACAACGCTCTCATGTGCATGAACAAGTCCGATGTGCTGGATTAACTTCATCAATGTGAAGGCTCTTCGAGAGGACAGCTGAATGGTGTAGGCATTGCGGTTGTTGATCAAGCTAAAATGTTGATTACCCTGGTCACACTAACAGGTAGAGGTGCACAATTGTACCTTAAAGATACATTTGTGTACTTTTAAGGGTACATATGCAAAAGTTTGTACCTTAGGGAACAAAAATGGACCTGTATTGTACCTCTTTTTCTAACAGTGCAGGACTGATCTGGAAACACATGGAAAGGCTAAGATGTACACACTTTTGTTTTACAGAGATTTTTAACACTTTAACACGCTAGACAATGTCCGCATCACATCAATGTCCGCATCACATCAAAGTCCACATCACTTTGTCAAACAAATATCTTCCCACACGATTACCAGACATAGAGAAATCACGTTTCACAAAATCCACATCTTCATGGAGAAACTCTGTCCGACTAACACTCTGTCTTTTCCTAAGTGCAAAAGTCAACTTTTCATTCATTTCAACGGGTCCTCTTGTTGGTGAGATACACATCACCTTACTACCGGTTCTAGGAGTCTTTGGAGCAGCCATTGTACCACTAGAGTTACAGAATGTAGTCTTGTTTTAATTACAGTATTCTAACCCTTATTTAAATATCATATTCAGTAGGCAGGACCTGTGGGCATGAACCAGCTAGAGACAAAAGGAGGCCAGGAAAAACAATTTGGCACAATCGTTTCCTGATCACACAACAAATGGTAATACATAAGAACATAAACACAGACAGACCGGAAGCGGAGGTCAAAACGTGACAACCACTCACCTGATGGGTCATTTATCAAGGACACCAAACGTATTGAAAAAGAAAATGGAGGCAACTTTCTACACTTCAAAAACAACATAATAAGTGGATTGAAAACCCCTGATCTGGCAGGAGAGTGACCATGTCTGTTTGAGATGTGCAAAATTATGCCTCAAAGAACTCAAAGGAATGGAGGTTGATGGGAGCTGGACAGTATATGTGGAAGAGTCATTTCATACCTCGTGCCATTAGAAGAAGAGCAAATAGAGGACATCCTAGCAGGGATGGAAATGGCCAAAGTGAAGCATCTACAGCGGTTGGACAATGAAACTGAAACACTGGCCAATATAGTGTTCGAGGTTTCACACCTATAAATGCATGGCCTGGTGGTCAATCTTCACTGGTTTTACTTTCCATCAGTAATATAAGATCTCTTGGGCAAAATAACTGGTGTTGCTTCCGTGATTCAACCATAACAGGGAAAAGCTTAATTTTCAAGTCTCCACCATCTCACTGAAGTATCTGTGACCAGGACAGCAAGTCTTTGTGGTGTATCGAGAGCAGTGTAATGTCGGCACACCACCACATAGGAGGAACCACGTCCAACAGAAGTAACTGCCGACGCAAAAGGAAGCTGTCTGAAAGGGATGTCTAGATACTAACCTGGATTATACCCAAAAATATATAAAACCACAGCTGCCCAACTCACTGCAGAATTAGATGCGCACCTCGACTCTCCTCACTGTAAAAAATAATCCTGTAAAAAAACAGTAAACTACTGGCAGCTGTGGTTGCCATTATCATACTGTTAAAATACGGTGTGTTACTGTTTTTGAAATTAACAGCTAAATACCGTTTTGACAACTACAGTATAAAACTGTAATTTTACAGCCCGGTATTTAACAGCTATATGCTGTAGTTGTCAAAACGGTATTTAGCTGTTAATTTCAAAAACAGTAACACACCGTATTTTAACAGTATGATAATGGCAACCACAGCTGCCAGTAGTTTACCATTTTTTTACAGTATAATTTTTTACAATGACACCCCAATAATTTCAATTCTAAATGCTATTATAACCCTGCACATTATTTTTGTCATGGATTACAAAAAAGGAATAAAGCCAAGTTAGGATTTTTTTTTTTTTATTCTGATACAACACCAGATAAATTCTGCTCAATTATTGTGAACTAAAACAGACAAATAAAAAAATATAATAATATAGTCGTCGAGTGATATTCAGTGCATAGAAATAAACACCCATCAAAATGCAAAAATAGCTTAAGAAAAAGCAAACAAATACACAATATATAGAATTGACTTACCTGTATATAAAATACAAATCTAGTCTCAAATGAGGCTTTAGCAAACATTAGCCCAAAAACAGTTGCACTAAAACAAAGTAATTATTTAAAATAATTAAATAATTAAAAAATAACCTCTTAAATCAGGCTTTAAAAAACACCAGCCCTTTTTAATATCTAAACAACTCTGTATAAACAAAATATAACACCAGGCCCACCATGTTTCTGAAAACAAACTGCATGTGTGGGGAGTGTCAGCTACATTTTAAATGAAGTGCCACTCAAAGTCCATAAGTCTTTTTAAAAGATTTGATACTTTGGTACTGACGGTTATGGTCTTCTTCTGCACGGTTTTCCCAGATTTTTTGGACATCACTTTTCCCCTTGCAGCCTTGGTCCCCTTTTCTGGATTAATTCCAACAAAACGTCTGAAAAATAAGAGGAGAATATCTTCAGTGAACAATGATTTAAAAGGAATAGTTCACCCAAAACAAGAATTTATCCCACAATTTACTCAACCTCAAAGTGTAAATGGCTTTCTTCTTCCAGCCAAACACAATAGAGTTATATTACATAACATCCTTCCCAGCTTTGTAATGGCACTGAACAATGCCAAGTTTTTGAAGCTCCAGTAACTGCATCAATCAATCATAAAAGTAATCGATATGAATCCAGTGGGGTTAATAAATGTCTTCTGAAGAAAAGCCATGCATTTTTGTAAGAAAGATATCTGTATTTTATAACTTTATAAAATATAATCACTGGCTTCTGGCATGGCCGTATGTGTGTTCATGATTGAGTTGAGTTCTGGTGGAAGGGTGTCCTCTGACCTGACGTATGGCGAAGACGTAGCGAAATATTAGGTTAGAATTGACGAATGCGGAAGTGCAGAGGATAGAGTAAAACAAAATGCCGGTCATGAATTAGAAGTCTAAAAAGAGACGTTTTGAAAGAAAAGGACTTTGATATAAGATTTCATATGTCGGGTAAGAGGTCATTTTTCTGCCGCAACTCGACTCTATCATGAACTCGCGTACGGCTGTTTCCGGAAGCCAGTGATTATAGTTTATAAAAGTTATAAACATGGATATTTTTGAGCTTCAAAAACTCAGGATCTATTTAATGCCATTGCAAAGCTGGGAAGCCAGTATATTATTTTATATAACTCTGACTGTGTTCGGCTCAAAGAAGAAAGTAATATACACCTAGGATGGCTTGAGGATTCCATTGTCACCATACTAATACTTACATATTATTTAGAAATAAATAAAATAAGTCCAAATTTGTTACCTTTGAAGGAATTCTAGTGTGGATGCTGCTTCCTCTTGGTACTGCAAATTAAAGATGTAATACAAAGAGAACAATGCAGCAAGTCCAGAGAGAAAAGTTGGCTGCACACCCTCGCAGATAATTCGGCCTTCCAGGCTGATCATCCATCGTTTCATCCATTGCCCCGGATTATCACCTGGACCATAAAGGAATGGATAAATTAATGTTTAATCATGATCTCTGGAGAGTTTGGTGTAGAAAAGGTAGTGAGAAATTAGTACATTATTTTATAACCTGAAAAAAGGCACACAATGTCATGTCTTACAAGATAACAAAACCTACAATATCTCTATAAAAATAAAAAAAGGAAAAGGAAAGGTTGTTTTAGTCTGTTTTTAACTTAATGCTAAGCCAGCCTCCGAGAGGGAAAAAAAGATTACAATACAATAAAGTGTAGTGATTGTGTTGTAAAGACTCAAACTTGGGTCTGATGAATAAAAACATGATTCAAAGACAGCAAACTCTAGAATGAAGCACATAAATGTGAAGCCTCTCATAATAGTAAAACTTGTGTGAGCCTTATTTTAAATTGCAGACATGTCTAATATGATATACTTACCAAGCAGGATCAAACGAGGACTCACAGGCAGGTTACCCGTCTTTTCGAGGTCAGCAGGAGTGGCACACATCTATTGTCAAAGATAACAATTTAAGACAACTGACTAATCTTAATGTGATACTTGCTGATAACCAATAATAGTCCATAATATTCTACAGAGGTAAAAGGCTTTTTGTACTCAGAACAGGAATAGTTGATCCAAAATGATCATTCTCTCATCATTTACTCACCTTTATGTTGATTCAAAAAATATGATATTTTGATGGGAGTAAATTATGAGAGGACTATCATGTTTGGTTGAACCATTCCTACACAGGTGTTTGTTGTAAGAACTAAAGATAAACTTACATTTTCTTGAAGAATGAGTTCATCTTGCTTTTCCATGAAGTGAGCCATTAGGAGTTGAACATGAATCGATGGGTTCATCTTTGGAAAGGATTGACTTGACTTCTGAGTTGGTAGGCTTGCTTTTAAAAAACTCTAAGATGTTCTTTCCACACTCCTCCATAGAAAGTTCAAGTGCACGCAGGACATTAATGTCAGTCAGAAGCTCAAAATGGGCGAACAGGCCTTTTTGAAAAAAGAGGTACGGCCACTTTTCCATCAACTCCGCAACAGAAGGTGCTGGCACACTATTTATTTGGCTCCGTTGCAGGCAGAAAGTTGTCTCCATCAGTTTTTCTACCTCAGCTTTCTCAGCTCCCTTTGCACCTTCTTGAGAGTATAGATCCTCCAGCTTCTGACGTTTAGTCTCAATGGAGACATCGGTCTCATCTAAAGGAAGATCAGGCTGAAACCGGGTGCAACCATATGTGTCAGTGGGTCCTCTTTTAACACCACTGCCAGCTGACCGGTGCTGTCGGAAGCTAGTGGTCCGGCTGAGGTTATCAATTCTATTCTTGATCTGGGCCAAAAGGGAGCTGTAACCTTCCCCTACAACTCGGCCATCATGAAGTTGATCTGCAAAGCTCTGGGGATATTGATGGACAATCGCTTTACAAATAGTAAGACACTGTGCACGTGTTGGGGTTGGCTCAAATTTTCTCATTTCATCTGCAAGCACCCTGACCATTTGTCGTCTTGCTGGTGGTGAAGGTCTCTTCCCAGAAGAGAGAGCAGACTGAATTTCTGCAGGCATGAGCTGCCATGGTACCTGAAAGGTATTTGACCACGATTTCCTAAAATGGGATGTAGATGGCCGACTGTCTTCAAGACTGCTTGATTCTCCATCAGTAGTTACCAACATAGAAGAGCATGGCTGTGGTGAGGAGCTCCCAGCTGATAAGGAAGGTGTGTACTGCATGCTGGTGAGATCCAAAGTGACCGTTTCTGACTCTATGAGTAATACAAAATATTGAACAGGTAGTTAAAATCCACATGATCTGTACAGACACAACATGATATATACAGAATCAAATTTATACAATTCCACACACGTTAACAATGGCCGGTTTTCTACAAATGTAGACATTGTTTACATCTAAAACTATTCACATTGTTCATGTTACTACTGGGGTGAGTGTGCAAGCAAGCAAACACATTTTTTAAGTGAAACTGAGTAACAACGCTCAAATCTGATGAATTGAAAATTATAACCCCATTAACATCTCTCAACAACCCACTTTTACATGTTCAGCCATTTTAAAATGAATAGAAATATAGATGAAGATGTGAGATTATAATTACCCATTTTAAAAGCATTGAGAAGTTTTCTGAGTTTTATAGTTGGTAGTATGTCACTGATGTCTTCTTGTTGAACAAACTGAAGATCATCTTTGGATTCCAATCCAGAGCCTACAAGTTTGTCAATCAAAAGCTGTGTGGTGTTCTCATCATTTGACGGCAAAGCCCTGAGGATGATTTGCCTCAGTTCTTCCACCAAGGCGGACATTGCTCTAAATTGAGACAAAAGAATGATGAAGAACTATTACAGACATATCAAACACTGTGTACTTTGACAATGGATAATAATCCAGAAGGTCATTCTGATTAACACAAGAGTAGGATCCATTCATTGGTGTCAAGCAATGAACACCCATGTCAGGGATACTGTAAGTTTGGAAAAGTTCTGTGATGAAGTACACTGAAGTATTGTGTATTACTGTCATCACAATCCTCCCCACAATAAGTCCCTCGTCAGTTTCATGAATGACAACATACATGTTTTTTTTGTATGTTGTGCCTTTCACAGTTGCCTCATGAGAAACCAAAGAATTTTCAGGCTGAAAATCATATCCAGATACAGACTCTCTTATGACATCATTGTAGTCACTCACCACAAACTCTGTTGCCTTTTCTGCTACAATAGCAGGAGGGAAGAGCTCACCAGCACGAAGAAACGCCTGCAGAAGCTGATGTCTTTCTGAGAGAGTAAAGCACAGATTTTTAAAGTTATGTAGTTTTCTTACACACTGTTTGAAATACATGTGCTTACTTTCGAATCTTAATGTCCACAAACGGATGAGTGGTCCAAAATGAATAATGAGCTCTGGGTAATGGCTAAGGTAATGATGTTTAGGTCTGAGAGAGTAAGTGGGAAATATGTGTTTCCTAAAATGTAGGTACTCATCAATTAAAACTCTCAAATACCCTATCTGACCACTGTAAATGGCTGGTGCACAAACAAGTGCAACAATTTCCCTTAACAGTAAAATTAGTTGCCAAACTTCATTCACACCAGGTGATTCAATTTTGTCTCCAATTAACATGGGCAGCATCCTCAAAAAACACCAGTTCTGTACAGCATGCCCACTTAGCTTCTCACTTCCTGGGTTAATCTCACACGGTCTGTCACAGTTGTCATTACCTAGAAACTTGAACTGACTAATCCTTCGATTCAATTCCAGGTACGTGAACTGTCTGTCAACCTTTACAAGATGTTGTATACATAAAGCAAGGTCATATGACACAACACCTTCAAACAAATCGTGTCCAAGGCACGGGGGCAACCCTGGCTGAGAGACATGATAGAAGGAGAGCTCATTGAACAATGTGTCAAACTTGATGCCTCCACTATGGGCCAAACCCTTATCAAGGTTCTCAACATGATGTTTGTAAGACTCCGCTGTACGAAATCTGGCTCTGGAAAGTGGATTTTCCTGAAAAGTAAATTTGTCAATTTCGCAATATCTGCAAAAATATCTACTTCCGCTGAAATTCTCCAGAAACCCACCAATGCCATGTGAGCCTAAATTGTCACCAGCTATTGCCTGCAAGATTCCTTTAACATTCAGTCCGTCTGGAAAATCTACGCCTGTAGTCTCAAGGTCTTTAAGGTCATTGACTAAGCACCTCATGACCAATTCTTGACCAAAGTACTTAAAGTCTTGTTCTCTGCAGAGAAACACCAGTTGCATTTGGTCAGTACTTGACCTATTATGAGGAAATAGATCTGCTAATGTGAGGTACATAGCTAGAATTTTATGCTTTTTCTTCCCAGACCCAAGAGGGTTTGCAACCTCAAAAGCATCTTGATATAAGACCAAGCCTAATGCAGATTCATCTGCGTGATGCAAGTTTGCAGTTATGTTTTCACCATCCCACACATCCTTTAAAATGTCCTTCAACTGGACACGACTGTGCACATCATTGTACTGTTCTCGTACAGACTTGCAGTGAAGAAGAGATTCAAATGTTTTTTTTACTGGTACATACTGCACAAAACACTCTTTACCTGCTTCATTCTGCCCTAGGCGAATAGGCACAGGCTCAACATAATGAAAGCTTTTCTTGAAAAATGTTTTTCTTCGCTGATCTGATCTTAATGTATGGCTATTACAGGATGTAAAAAGATCTTCAGCTTTAAGATCGTCAAGTACCATTTTTATCATTGCTTCTGGAACATTAAGTGAGATCAACTTTTCCTGAAGTCTGAAAAGCAAATGAGACTGATTGATTTCATGTATTGACTGCATGTCTTCAATGATTGTCTGAATGACTGAGGCTGGAAGCAATAGCTTGGCTTGTAATTTCAAATAGAACAGAGCAAGATTCCTTAAAAACAAAGGGTTGTCAACATTTTCAGGACTAACATCTGGCTCCTCATCATTTTCATCAGCATCAGTCTGTGAATCAGACTGAACATCAATGTCTTGAATCTGAGAGCAGCTGGCTTCAGGGTTTGCTGTAATGGAGTCAATTAGGCCTCCTATATTTTTGTTATGTTTTCTGGTCAAATGAGAGGTAAATGTTGATTTAACAGTAAATGTTTTACCACACTGCTTGAAAGGGCATGTGACTTTTCATCCCTCTTTAATGTGCATTTTGACATGAGAAATAAACTCGGGTAAAGAAGAACTTTTGGACCTACACAAACCAACATGACATTCCAAGGAAAGTGTAGTGCACATTGTGGTTTCTGCCCTATATCCTGCATGGTGTCTGTACACGTGAGATTTCAAACCAGCATTTTTTTTAAACTTCCTATTACAGTTAGGTATGCAGCAACGAAATACAATATTTGAGACATTGCTGTGTATTTTCATATGTTTCACATAGATCACAGGGGTATCACATGTTTTATCGCAGAGCTGACAAGGAAACATGTTGTAAAGAACAGATCTAGATTCTCTATTTAATAACTAGCGAAGTTAGATACGTTAAAATACGTTATAAAATGGCTGAAACATATGCAGTTTAAGACGCTGTTATGCTGCTATTAGTTCTGCAAAAAAGCCAGCAGCGGTTTGAATAGGCACCTTTACAGTAATTAGACAATAATTTAAAATGTTGTTGTTGTAATACCTCATTTACCATTTACTGACAAAAAAGATTTACACATGTGCCCGTTTCATAAACACTAATAATTCAAAACTCAAACTTCATCATCCACTTGCATGCTTGACATAGCCTACAAACGCGTTATGAGTGTGCGTGCAAATCTTACCCGTTCACTAACCGGATTCACTGGATCTTTCTTTCTACATTGCTATTTTATAAGTAGGCTAAGTTACTTGATAATAGGGCGATTAAAATAAGCGCGGAGCACCGACAGATAATTGGTCTGTCTCTAGATAATGTCTCTCATGGACTGAATGCGCACGTTAACATTATCACACAAGAAAAAGAAAAAAAATACCTATTGAATTCTCTACCGAAGCCATCGATTTTCACTGCGGTCAAGCCAGCCGTGGTTTGAAAATACACGGTCAAGCCAGCCGCCAAAAAAAAAAAACGTGTGCGCCTATTACTGTGAATACGGTAATTTCAGTAACAGCAGAGAGAACGCGCTTTCAGAGCGCTTGAGTTGCCCAGATCTCTCTCTCTCTCTCTCTCTCTCTCTCTCTCTCTCTCTCTCTCTCTCTCTTTATCTTTTTTCTTTTTTTCTCTTTCTCTCTCTCTTTCTTTTTTGTTTTTCTATCTATCTATCTATCTATCTATCTATCTATCTATCTATCTTTTTTCTTTCTTTTCTCTCTCTCTCTTTCTTTCTTTCTTTCTTTTTTCTATCTTTTTCTTATCTATCTATCTTTTTCTTTCTTTTTTCTCTTTCTTTTTTTCTCTTTCTCTTTTCTTTTTGTCTTCTTTTTTCTATCTTTTTCTTCTCTCTCTTTCTTTTTTCTTTTTCTATCTATCTATCTATCTATCTATCTGTCTTTTTTCTTTCTTTTCTCTCTCTCTCTTTCTTTCTTTTTTCTTTTTCTATCTTTTTCTTCATCTATCTATCTATCTATCTATCTATCTATCTATCTATCTATCTATCTATCTATCTATCTATCTGTGAGAGACGATATAATAAGATGCCGTATTTTGAGAGTTTTTGTACTTTACTCTGTTATCCTTTTAATTTACACTCATGTTGTCTTTGCAAGTTGTGTATTTCTTTGACTAATGTTTTTTTTTTCTTTATAGGTCACATCTAGAGAATTTTTATGTAGAGGTTTACAACATAATTATTTGCAAAAAAAAGCAGTAAAATAAAGTATACATTCTTTCTAAATACATCTTTTTTGTTTTCATATATATTTTTTACTACATTAAAAGTTTCTGAAATTCAATGTCACATTTTACTGTAGCATTTTGGAGATACGTCAATTTATTCGACTTCAGAGGCCTATAAAGACCTCATTTCTAATAAGTAGAAAAAACTAATGGTCAGTTCTTATAGGGGACGTCCCATACAGTATGCACACCTTATATCAAAGCATTTTACTGTAGCGTTTTGGAGTTTTGTCACATTTTACTACTTTAGAGGCCTATAAAGACCTCATTTCTAATAAGTAGAAAAAACTAATGGTCAGTTCTTATAGGGGACGTCCCATACAGTATGCACACCTTATATCAAAGCATTTTACTGTAGCGTTTTGGAGTTTTGTCACATTTTACTACTTTAGAGGCCTATAAAGACCTCATTTCTAATAAGTAGAAAAAACTAATGGCCATTTCTTATAGGGGACGTCCCATACGGTATGCACACCTCATATCAAAACATTTTACTGCAGCATTTTGGAGTTTTGTCACATTTTACTACTTCAGAGACCTATAAAGACCTTATTTCAAATAAGTAGAAAAAACTAATGGTCAGTTCTTATAGGGGACGTCCCATACAGTATGCACACCTCATATCAAAATATTTTACTGCAGCATTTTGGAGTTATTTCACATTTTACTACTCCAGAGGCACATAAAGACCTTATTTCTAATAAGTAGAAAAAAACGAATGGTAAGTTCTTATAGGGGACGTCCCATGCAGTATGCACGCCTCATATCAAAACATTTTACAGCAGCATTTTGGAGTTTTGTCAAATTTTACAACTTCAGAGGCCCATAAACACCTCATTTCTAATAGGTAGAAAAAACTAATGGTCAGTTCTTATAGGGGACGTCCCATACAGTATGCACACCTCATATCAAAGCATTTTACTGTAGCGTTTTGGAGTTTTGTCACATTTTACTACTTTAGAGGCCTTTGAAGACCTAATTTCTAATAAGTAGAAAAAACTAATGGCCATTTCTTATAGGGGACACCCCATACAGTATGCACGCCTCATATCAAAACATTTTACTGCAGCATTTTGGAGTTATTTCACATTTTACTACTTCAGAGGCCTATAAAGACCTTATTTCTAATAAGTAGAAAAAACTAATGGCCATTTCTTATAGGGGACGTCCCATACAGTATACACGACTCATATCAAAGCATTTTACTGTAGCATTTTGGAGTTTTGTAACATTTTACTACTTCAGAGGCCTATAAAGACCTCATTTCTAATAAGTAGAAAAAACTAATGGTCAGTTCTTATAGGGGACGTCCCATACAGTATGCACACCTCATATCAAAGCATTTTACTGTAGCGTTTTGGAGTTTTGTCACATTTTACTACTTTAGAGGCCTATAAAAACCTAATTTCTAATAAGTAGTAAAAAAACTAATGGCCATTTCTTATAGGGGACGTCCCATACAGTATGCACACCTCATATCAATACATTTTACTGCAGCATTTTGGAGTTTTGTAACATTTTACTACTTCAGAGGCCTATAAAGACCTCATTTCTAATAAGTAGAAAAAACTAATGGTCAGTTCTTATAGGGGACGTCCCATACAGTATGCACACCTCATATCAAAGCATTTTACTGCAGCATTTTGGAGTTATTTCACATTTTACTACTTCAGAGGCCCATAAACACCTCATTTCTAATAAGTAGAAAAAACTAATGGTCAGTTCTTATAGGGGACGTCCCATACGGTATGCACACCTCATATCAAAACATTTTACTGTAGCGTTTTGGAGTTTTGTCACATTTTACTACTTCAGAGGCCCATAAACACCTCATTTCTAATAAGTAGAAAAAACTAATGGTCAGTTCTTATAGGGGACGTCCCATACGGTATGCACACCTCATATCAAAGCATTTTACTGCAGCATTTGGGAGTTTTGTCACATTTTACTACTTCAGAGGCCTATAAAGACCTAATTTCTAATAAGTAGAAAAAACTAATGGTCAGTTCTTATAGGGGACGTCCCATACGGTATGCAAACCTCATATCAAAGCATTTTACTGCAGCATTTTGGAGTTGTGTCACATTTTACTACTTCAGAGGCCCATAAACACCTCATTTCTAATAAGTAGAAAAAAATAATGGTCAGTTCTTATAGGGGACGTCCCATACGGTATGCACACCTCATATCAAAGCATTTTACTGTAGCGTTTTGGAGTTGTCACATTTTACTACTTTAGAGGCCTATAAAAACCTAATTTCTAATAAGTAGAAAAAACTAATGGTCAGTTTTTACAGGGGACGTCCCATACAGTATGCACACCTCATATCAAAGCATTTTACTGCAGCATTTTGGAGTTATTTCCCATTTTACTACTTTAGAGGCCTATAAAGACCTCATTTCTAATAAGTAGAAAAAACTAATGGTCAGTTCTTATAGGGGACGTCCCATACGGTATGCACACCTCATATCAAAACATTTTACTGTAGCATTTTGGAGTTATGTCACATTTTACTACTTCAGAGGCCCATAAACACCTTATTTCTAATAAGTAGAAAAAACGAATGGTCAGTTATTATAGGGGATGTCCCATACGGTATGCACACCTCATATCAAAGCATTTTACTGTAGCGTTTTGGAGTTTTGTCACATTTTACTACTTTAGAGGCCTATAAAAACCTAATTTCTAATAAGTAGAAAAAAGTAATGGTCAGTTTTTACAGGGGACGTCCCATACGGTATGCACACCTCATATCAAAACATTTTACTGCAGCATTTTGGAGTTTTGTCAAATTTTACAACTTCAGAGGCCCATAAACACCTCATTTCTAATAAGTAGAAAAAACTAATGGTCAGTTCTTATAGGGGACGTCCCATACAGTATGCACACCTCATATAAAAGCATTTTACTGTAGCGTTTTGGAGTTTTGTCACATTTTATTACTTTAGAGGGCTATAAAGACCTTATTTCTAATAAGTAGAAAAAACTAATGGTCAGTTCTTATAGGGGACGTCCCATACAGTATGCACACCTCATATCAATACATTTTACTGCAGCATTTTGGAGTTTTGTAACATTTTACTACTTCAGAGGCCTATAAAGACCTCATTTCTAATAAGTAGAAAAAACTAATGGTTAGTTCTTATAGGGGACGTCCCATACGGTATGCACACCTCATATCAAAGCATTTTACTGCAGCATTTTGGAGTTTTGTCAAATTTTACAACTTCAGAGGCCCATAAACACCTCATTTCTAATAGGTAGAAAAAACTAATGGTCAGTTCTTATAGGGGACGTCCCATACAGTATGCACACCTCATATCAAAGCATTTTACTGTAGCGTTTTGGAGTTTTGTCACATTTTACTACTTTAGAGGCCTATAAAGACCTCATTTCTAATAAGTAGAAAAACTAATGGTCAGTTCTTATAGGGGACGTCCCATACAGTATGCACACCTTATATCAAAGCATTTTACTGTAGCGTTTTGGAGTTTTGTCACATTTTACTACTTTAGAGGCCTATAAAGACCTCATTTCTAATAAGTAGAAAAAACTAATGGTCAGTTCTTATAGGGGACGTCCCATACGGTATGCACACATCATATCAAAACATTTTACTGTAGCATTTTGGAGTTTTGTCACATTTTACTACTTCAGAGGCCCATAAACACCTCATTTCTAATAAGTAGAAAAAAATAATGGTCAGTTCTTATAGGGGACGTCCCATACGGTATGCACACCTCATATCAAAGCATTTTACTGTAGCGTTTTGGAGTTTTGTCACATTTTATTACTTTAGAGGCCTATAAAAACCTAATTTCTAATAAGTAGAAAAAAGTAATGGTCAGTTTTTTACAGGGGACGTCCCATACAGTATGCACACCTCATATCAAAGCATTTCACTGTAGCGTTTTGGAGTTTTGTCACATTTTACTACTTTAGAGGCCTATAAAAACCTAATTTCTAATAAGTAGAAAAAACTAATGGCCATTTCTTATTGGGGACGTCCCATACAGTATGCACACCTCATATCAATACATTTTACAGCAGCATTTTGGAGTTTTGTAACATTTGACTACTTCAGAGGCCTATAAAGACCTCATTTCTAATAAGTAGAAAAAACTAATGGTCAGTTCTTATAGGGGACGTCCCATACGGTATGCACACCTCATATCAAACTATTTTACTGCAGCATTTTGGAGTTATGTCAAATTTTACTACTTTAGAGGCCTATAAAAACCTAATTTCTAATAAGTAGAAAAAAGTAATGGTCAGTTTTTACAGGGGACGTCCCATACAGTATGCACACCTCATATCAAAGCATTTTAATGCAGCATTTTTGAGTTATTTAACATTTTACTACCTTAGAGGTGTATAAAGACCTCATTTCCAATAATTAGACCACAGCCAGGACTGCCTCCCATGGCGGCGACGCAGGAGGCAGTAGCCATGGAGTGAAGAGTCCAGACGCCACCATGGGGACTGCCGGTGGTGACGACAGTGATGGATGTGGAGCACACCGCGTAGCCAGAGAAGCCATGAGGCAGTGAGACACAAAGACCTATGCGACCGTGGCTGGGCCGCAGCGACGACCCCCTGAGGTGGAAGCAGGGATCCTGAGGTTAGAGGCTGAGCTGGAGCGACCATATGTGAAGGTGGAGCCTGAGGGAGTGCGGGGCTAGCCAAAGCTGAAGAGGTGGAGGGCCACAGGGCAACAAATGGGCCACAAGTCCATGGCAAAAGTGGTGCGATGACCAACCCAAGTGGAGCCGACGTAGCCCGGCGAGGCCGAATGGCCAATGGTTCACGTTGGAGTGGAGGGTGGTAAGAGCACAGGAGCCAGGGCGATGGGTAGAGGTGGAGTGGAGGCGGTGCACTCAGAGGCTGGAGGCGGAGCCACAGTCTCCACACTCCCAGGAGGAGATGGCTCCCAGCAGGCCCAAGATGTAGCCGTGCCACTGAGAGGAGGCTGAGATGCACTGCGGGACAAATGGGAGGAGGAGATGACTGGGTGGCAGGAGTGTCTTGGGACTGCAGAAACATACAGATACTGAGGAAACATACACATTTATTACAAGTGGTTTGGAGAGGTGGTGGGAGAGGGAGGTTGGACGGGACAAGTGAATTCATTCTCGCTGCTTTCGGTGGGCTCATGCTGCTGATCCTCACAGTCTGGGTGATCTTGGCTGGGAACTGGGTTGTGAGTGGGACTGGCGTTGTTGTCCACAGTTACGACGGTGAGTGGCGTCACAAGCATTCACAAGATGCCAGCAACCACTCCACAAATTCTGAATTTCTACTTATTTAAAATGAGGTCTTTATAAGCCTCTGAAGTAGTAAAATGTGACATAACTCCAAAATGCTGCAGTAAAATGTTTTGATATGAGGTATGCACACTATATGGGACGTCCCCAATTAGAACTGACCATTAGTTTTATCTACTTATTAGAAATTCGGTCTTTCTAGGCCTCTGAAGTAGTAAAATGTGACATACCTCCAAAACGCCACAGTAAAATGGTTTTATATGAGGTGTGCATACTGTATGGGACGTCCCCTGTAAAAACTGACCATTACTTTTTTCTACTTATTAGAAATGAGGTATTTATAGGCCTCTAAAATAGTCTAATTCGACATAACTCCAAAATGCTGCAATAAAATGCTTTGATATGAGGTATGCATACTATATGGGACGTCCCCTATAAGAACTGACCATTACTTTTTTCTACTTTTTAGAAATGTGACCCTGGACCACAAAACCAGTCTTATGTGTATTTTTTCTAAAATTGAGATTTATACATCATCTGAAAGCTGAATACACAATCTTTCCATTGATGTATGGTTTATTAGGATAGGACAATATTTGTCCGAGAAACAACTATTTGAAAATCTGGAATCTGAGGGTGCAAAAAAATCGGAATATTGAGAAAATCGCCTTTAAAGTTGTCCATTTCTATTGGCGATAGTGCTGCATCCATTCACAAAAATAAATGTTTTATATATTTAAGGTGGGAAATTTACAAAATATCTTCATGGAACATGATCTTTACTTAATATGATTTTTGACATAAAAGAAAAATCTATAATTTTGACCCATACAATGTTTTGTTGGCTATTGCCACAAATATACCCGTGCAACATAAGACTGGTTTTGTGATCCAGGGTCACAAATGAGGTCTTTATAGGCTTCTGAAGTAGTAAAATGTGAAGTAACTCCAAATTGCTGCAGTAAAATGTTTTGATATGAGGTGTGCATACTGTATGGGACGTCCCCTATAAGAACTGACCTCTACTTATTAGAAATAAGGTCTTTATAGGCCTCTGAAGTAGTAAAATGTGACATAACTCCAAAATGCTGCAGTAAAATGCTTTGATATGAGGTGTGCATATTGTATGGGACGTCCCCAATAAGATCTGACCGTTAGTTTTTTCTACTTATTAGAAATGAGGTGTTTATAGGCCTCTGAAGTAGTAAAATGTGAAGTAACTCCAAATTGCTGCCGTAAAATGTTTTGATATGAGGCGTGCATACTGTATGGGACGTCCCCTATAAGAAATGGCCATTCTTTTTTTCTACTTATTAGAAATGAGGTCTTTCTAGGCCTCTAAAGTAGTCAAATGTGACAAAACTCCAAAATGCTGTAGTAAAATGTTTTGATATGATGTGTGCATACTGTATGGGATGTCCCCTATAAGAACTGACCATTAGTTTTCTCTACTTATTAGAAATGAGGTCTTTATAGGCCTCTGAAGTAGTAAAATGTGACATATCTCCAAAATGCTACAGTAAAATGGTTTGATATGAGGAATGCATACTGTATGGGACGTCCCCTATAAGAAATGGCCATTCGTTTTTTCTACTTATTAGAAATTAGGTCTTTACAGGCCTCTAAAGTAGCAAAATGTGACATGACTCCAAAATGCTACAGTAAAATGTTTTGATATGAGGCGTGTATACTGTATGGGACGTCCCCTATAAGAAATGGCCATCAGTTTTTTCTACTTTTTAGAAATGAGAACTTTATAGGCCTCTAAAGTAGTGACATAACTCCAAAATGCTACAGTAAAATGGTTTGATATGAGGTATGCATACTGTATGGGACGTCCCCTATAAGAAATGGCCATTAGTTGTTTCTACTTTTTACTAATGAGGTCTTTATAGACCTCTAAAATAGTAAAATGTAACATATCTCCAAAATGCTACAGTAAAATGTTTTGATATGAGGTGTGCATACTGTATGGGACGTCCCCTATAAGAACTGACCATTAGTTTTTTCTACTTATTAGAAATAAGGTCTTTATAGGCCTCTAAAGTAGTAAAATGTGACAAAACTCCAAAACGCTACAGTAAAATGCTTTGATATGAGGTGTGCATACTATATGGGACATCCCATATAATAGCTGACCATTAGTTTTTTCTACTTATTAGAAATGAGGTGTTTATAGGCCTCTGAATTAGTAAAATGTGACATGACTCCAAAATGCTGCAGTAAAATTCTTTGATATGAGGTATGCATATTGTATGGGACGTCCCCTATAAGAACTGACCATTACTTTTTGCTACTAATTAGAAATGAGGTGTTTATAGGCAACTGAAGTAGTAAAATATGACATATCTCCAAAATGCTACAGTAAAATGTTTTGATATGAGGTGTGCATAACGTATGGGACGTCCCCTATAAGGACTGACCATTAGTTTTTTCTACTTATTAGAAATGAGGTCTTTATAGGCCTCTGATAGTAAAATGTGACATATCTCCAAAATGCTACAGTAAAATGTTTTGATATGAGGTATGCATACTGTATGGGATGTCCCCTATAAGAAATGGCCATTCGTTTTTTCTACTTATTAGAAATTAGGTCTTTACAGGCCTCTAAAGTAGCAAAATGTGAAATGACTCCAAAATGCTACAGTAAAATGTTTTGATATGAGGCGTGTATACTGTATGGGACGTCCCCTATAAGAAATGGCCATCAGTTTTTTTTCTACTTTTTAGAAATGAGAACTTTATAGGCCTCTAAAGTAGTGACATAACTCCAAAATGCTACAGTAAAATGGTTTGATATGAGGTATGCATACTGTATGGGACGTCCCCTATAAGAAATGGCCATTAGTTGTT